>NW_019384840.1:427896-431320 GCF_000671375.1 Centruroides sculpturatus
TAATTTATTAACACCTGCACCTAATTTCAAGGGTGGGAGAAGTGCCCGGGATGGGTTCGAACGAGAGTTTAGACTAATTCATTATATTAGGAACTGGAAACGTTGTTGAGATGGATTCTTACAATAGTTTAGACTAGATACATTCGCGAAAGTGGTCGCTTATTACAGGTGTTGTATGTTCTTTCGGACCAAAAATCGATGCCCGCGGTCGCGTTACACAGGTGGTCGTTTAATACAGGTAACTTATACGAAGACTCTATGGATAAACTATTCCGTGCCAGAAATTTTTGCCCGTTTTGACAAGTGCCCGTCAAATGCAGGTGGTCGCCTAAGCAGTTTTCACTGTATAACATATTTTTTAAATTTTTTTTTTAATATTTCAAAATTTCTACTTTTACTAGAAAGATTTTTTTTCTTTTTTTTAGGAAATAGCGTTAATTTTTTTCACAAAAATAAACAATTTATTGAAATGCATTCACTTAATAAACTTTATAATTTGTGTATCACATTCAATAAATATCCGTAATTTGAATTTAGCTTCGATAATTAATTAATTATTATTAAATTAGATATAAAAAAATATCTTTGCAAATTTCAAAATAAAAGTTGCTTCTTTTGGATAAAATTTATAAAAACTTATTAAAATTGTTCACTATTTGTTGAATAATAATAATTTATTAACATGTCTTCAATACAATTTCAAATAACCGATATTGAATTTACGATTAAATTATTTGTATTTTAATAGAATATATTTTTTCATCTCCTTTGTTATTATTTAAATTCCGAGTATCGTTTGACAATAAAACTAGTTGCAAAAGATCCGTCAGGAAAAGCTCAGAATTTTTAAAAATTTTTTCTTTTCTTCTTTTTTTTAAAGCTTTTATATTACTTTTCCATAACTTTTCATAAAGTATATTTATTACAAATACAATATGTATAAACTGGAAATGAAAAAGATTTTTCATCTCCAGTATATAAATCACAAGATGAAGTACTAAGTTTCACTCAGCAAAATGATATATTAAGTAAAGGTAATATACTTATATAAAAATACATACATATAAAAATGTGTATACGAAAAAAGTATATGTAATTAGCCTATAATAAACTTATAATATAATAGATCTGAGCAAAAACAATTTTACATCGAAATTTATTGTAAATACATTCTATAGCCTGAGAAGCATTCAGTCGTTCTCACGTGATATTCGAATAGACAGACAGAGAGACGTGAATTCGAAAATAGCCTATATCCTTCCCAGGTCTATCCTGAATGTATGTACAAAGTTTCATAGAAATCGGTTCAGTCGTTTACACGTGATACTCTAACAAACGGACAGACACAAGACAGTAAGGTAGACGTGAATTCAATTTTATATATCGGTATATAGATTACGATATTTTTCAGCAATCAAAATAGTTTTTAAAACAAAATTATGACTTAGAACNTTTTAAAATTAAGTGATTGAAACGATAAAGTAAAACGTTTTCAATAATAAAATCTCATTTGATGCTTATTTTTCTTTATTTATAAATAATTAATTTATTCGTCTATGACATCTAAGATTGCAGAGTAATTAATTTTTTAATATAAAATAAATTGGTAAGAATACTAATAAGATTTATTTTTTCTGATAATTAATTTGAACATCTGGATAAAGGAATGTAAATTCGGATCAATCTTACTTTTATTTTACGAAAGATTTAAAATATAAATGCGTATTTACATTTATTTTTATAAAATCAATATTCAAAGATTAATAAAAGTAAATTGAATATATAAAGGCTATTTATGATATTCATAAAATAAAATTCCATAACAAAAAATAGAAATTATGGTAAGAATAAACTGTAATAAGATATATTTAAGAATAAATTAAAATTTATTTGAGTTTTATACAAAATTATTTAAAACCCACAAAAATGTATGCTTACATTTTAACTTTCTGCTTCCATTAAATATAGTGTAAAATTTAATGAAAATTTATTCGTTGCCTGTATTTAAAACCATTATTAATTTTCTAAATTAAAAATAAGTTAAATGTTAAGTTTAGGGTAAATTTATTATTCATATCCACTAACGCAATTATGTTATAGGCCTAGTAATGCAACGTTGTTTGTGTTGACATCACAACAAGGTTAATATCGAAATTTTAATTTTTTTCTTTTTTTCTATTATTACAGTATTTAAATTTTGTTTTAATTTTAACTTACATCACAGAGTATAGGTTTNACGTTGAAATTAATACATAATATAAGCACAATTGAGATATATTGTTTTAGTAAGTTTAGTTATGGTTACTGTAATGTGCTCTATTGTCTGGTCTATTAAATTAAAGCATATTAATAATTGTCATTGTAAAGTATTGTTGTGGATAATTCGGTAAGTTTATGCTTGTCAAGATATTTCGTTAAATGTTTAGAGTAATGAATCCTGTAAAATGAAAATAAATTATATATTTATTCTTTACATTTATTAGTCGTAGGATGTTTAAATATACAGTATAAAGATTTCATTAACTATGCCATAAATCCGAGGCATCTTTGCATTCCGTGAAGGTAAGGATTCGAGTGTGCTCTATCATTTTCATTTTACTCATCGTTATGTGCCTTAATGAAATGAAATTACTCACTAATTTAACTGCAAAGCGTTTCAAACGTAATTCCTTCTCACCGTTTGTAATAAGCACTTTCTGCCATTGTAGGTCATTCTGCGCTTTCCCTTCTATTGTTTAAGTAGTTTAACTAATTTGAACTCCGAATAGAATTCTGCGCACATTTCAAGGATTAACTAATGTATCACATAATATTTTCATCTTTAGATTATATCACACGATGAAGATTTATTACCTTCGGTATTCCATACGATATACGAGTAATTATCCGAACTTTTCCAACACGAATGATCGAACTGCATTAAAAATATTTTAATAATAATTTCAAGAATACATGAATAATTTATCAATATTCTAATTTCTAAAAGAATTTTTTACATAATACTTTAATTTTATTAATTTTTTTCAGTTAATATTGATGTTATTATCGATTTGATTAAGCTACATAAATTTATAATTTATTTTTCTACTAAGAGAAATAACAAATTAAACATCAGAATAATGTAAACTAATACAAAAATTGATTTAAAACTTCAGTTTATGATGCTATATTCTGGAATAGATACATTAAGCGAAGGTAAAATGATGAAACTAAGGCAAATGATAGTAAATAGTAATTAAATAAGGAAATAAAAATGGTTAAATGCAACTCAGTCCTTTATAATTTTCAATTAATAATATAACTGTTCAATATTCTAAATATTCAAAAATTTTTGAATATTTTATAAAATATTTAATTATATATAATTGTATAAAATTTTTATAATTATAACTTTTATTTAATTATATAACCAAATTGTTTAAGT
>NW_019384840.1:434522-437148 GCF_000671375.1 Centruroides sculpturatus
TAATTTATTAACACCTGCACCTAATTTCAAGGGTGGGAGAAGTGCCCGGGATGGGTTCGAACGAGAGTTTAGACTAATTCATTATATTAGGAACTGGAAACGTTGTTGAGATGGATTCTTACAATAGTTTAGACTAGATACATTCGCGAAAGTGGTCGCTTATTACAGGTGTTGTATGTTCTTTCGGACCAAAAATCGATGCCCGCGGTCGCGTTACACAGGTGGTCGTTTAATACAGGTAACTTATACGAAGACTCTATGGATAAACTATTCCGTGCCAGAAATTTTTGCCCGTTTTGACAAGTGCCCGTCAAATGCAGGTGGTCGCCTAAGCAGTTTTCACTGTATAACATATTTTTTAAATTTTTTTTTTAATATTTCAAAATTTCTACTTTTACTAGAAAGATTTTTTTTCTTTTTTTTAGGAAATAGCGTTAATTTTTTTCACAAAAATAAACAATTTATTGAAATGCATTCACTTAATAAACTTTATAATTTGTGTATCACATTCAATAAATATCCGTAATTTGAATTTAGCTTCGATAATTAATTAATTATTATTAAATTAGATATAAAAAAATATCTTTGCAAATTTCAAAATAAAAGTTGCTTCTTTTGGATAAAATTTATAAAAACTTATTAAAATTGTTCACTATTTGTTGAATAATAATAATTTATTAACATGTCTTCAATACAATTTCAAATAACCGATATTGAATTTACGATTAAATTATTTGTATTTTAATAGAATATATTTTTTCATCTCCTTTGTTATTATTTAAATTCCGAGTATCGTTTGACAATAAAACTAGTTGCAAAAGATCCGTCAGGAAAAGCTCAGAATTTTTAAAAATTTTTTCTTTTCTTCTTTTTTTTAAAGCTTTTATATTACTTTTCCATAACTTTTCATAAAGTATATTTATTACAAATACAATATGTATAAACTGGAAATGAAAAAGATTTTTCATCTCCAGTATATAAATCACAAGATGAAGTACTAAGTTTCACTCAGCAAAATGATATATTAAGTAAAGGTAATATACTTATATAAAAATACATACATATAAAAATGTGTATACGAAAAAAGTATATGTAATTAGCCTATAATAAACTTATAATATAATAGATCTGAGCAAAAACAATTTTACATCGAAATTTATTGTAAATACATTCTATAGCCTGAGAAGCATTCAGTCGTTCTCACGTGATATTCGAATAGACAGACAGAGAGACGTGAATTCGAAAATAGCCTATATCCTTCCCAGGTCTATCCTGAATGTATGTACAAAGTTTCATAGAAATCGGTTCAGTCGTTTACACGTGATACTCTAACAAACGGACAGACACAAGACAGTAAGGTAGACGTGAATTCAATTTTATATATCGGTATATAGATTACGATATTTTTCAGCAATCAAAATAGTTTTTAAAACAAAATTATGACTTAGAACCATTTATCATTTTATTTAATAGACTTTCATTAGCTTTTTTTCACTAGTTTTAATGAGTATTTATTAATATATATAATTATTTTGATTTTTAATAGTGTATTAGAGTAACGCTGAATAATTATTGTGACAAAAGTTTTTAGTGATTTTATGGAAAATTCGAGATAAAATTATGATTAATTTAAATAAACAGATAAGCTCAATTTTTCATAAATTCAGTACATTCCTAGTAGAGCTTAATAACTGTTTTTTTTAAATATTTCCTAATTATTACATATAAAAATATTATCATTAATAATGATGACAAATTTATAAGTAATTAATAATAAATGATACTAGTAAATATATAAAAGAATATTTAAAGCAATGAAATAAAAATTAGGATATTTAAATAATATTTTTGACGTAGTATTGTTCAAAACGTATAAATCAAAGTTTTGATAATAATAGGCTATATAATTAACTATACGCATTAATAATTTCTACAAGTTGTAACCTGATTAAGCTATATTTATGTTATTTAAAGTAAAATACACTTAAATATATCTGACAAAGATTAAAAAATGTATGAATACCTAGTAAACCCACTAATCTTTGTATTATAAATAAATTAAACTGTTCTCTTGGAAACTATCACGAAACTGTCTTATCCCAAGGCACATTTGATTCTCGTACGCGACAAAATCAGCTGCTACTGATCGTGATCATTATCATTTTATTTCATTTTTGTTGTAGAGCCTATTGCATTTCCTCAGAGATGACAAGTTCCCAACGGTCCCATTTGCTCTTCACCATATGGAAGTTATCAGACTGATTTCTCTGACCTGTATCTTTCTATTTTATCAGAAGGCGCAATGCTTTTAGTTCAACCTTGTTATTCTCCTTTAGGGTTCAATGTGACTAAAGGATCGATCCTATCACAACCTTCCATAGAATCGATATGTTTGGATCCTTGTAATTTATTTTCTGCACGAGCACTGAAACGTCTAACATCACTCTCAACATCAAGTGAAAACATCCCATTCTCTATATCGCTACGCTAAAACTAAAAACATAAATTAGAAATATAATAGGCATTTATCGTCTCGAATAGCAAAAAATTATTTTAATTTTAACATGTCATTTTAATGTCAGGGTCAATCAAACTAGAATTTATATTAATAACTTAAACTAGAATA
>NW_019384841.1:0-7512 GCF_000671375.1 Centruroides sculpturatus
GGTGAAAGAGTTCTTTGCTTTTAAATCCTTCAGAAACAGTACGTGGTATTTACTTCAAATTTTTTATATTGTCTTTGCTTCGACTCTTACTTTTACTTTCCCGGCTGTTATCTACAACAGAAGAAAGGTATGGTCAAAAAGTGACCCTTTAAGATTTATTTCATTTTTTCATCTTTCATGTGGGCCTTAAAACGTCGAGAAATGCAAAAAATTCGGGAGTATTTTTTGTCTTTATAAATGTTATGGGGTCACCGTCGGACATAATGACTATTTTACTCGTTATTAGCATTTACAATTTTCTATAAAATATATCCTTACCCTCAAAATTAAACTTTTTGCCATTATATAATAATGAATTAAATAAAAATAAGTTTAAAAAATTCATAACAGATGGCGCCACATTCAGTATTAAACGTTGTAACTGGGAAGAAATGCCAAGTGTTGCAACTACCAAAACATCCTGCAATTCAGTGTTGAAGAAACGCAACATACCCTGTACATTGAAATCTGAGTTGTGTTACTTCGAAGTAATTTTCTAGTTATAAAAACGTAACAGAAATAGTTAAAGTATGTCCTGTGGAAATAGAAATTCCACTTGGTCCAGTAAATTGTTTTCTTATAAAATAGTAATAAGTAATTAATTTTTTTCCCCATAAAATATGAAATATAAGCAAAATACGGCTATTCTAATACTTTTCTTGCAAGACGAATGTCAATAAATGCAATATCGTAAAAATATAAAACAACAACAAATATTCAAGAAACAAACTTCATTTTCTCTCAGTGAATGTAAACATTAAAAAAAATAATAATAATAAATAAAGTAGGTATATTATTTCAGTAATTATTCTATTTCTCTTGGACTTGTATCGAACCGTTTATGCAACATTGAATTTGGTAGGTTTTGTTCAATTGAAAAGCTGATAAGTATACATAACATAATCAGAAAAAATTGAGTGAAAACTGTTTTTCAACAACGCAGATAAAATTACGAGGTATATTAAATAGCGATCAGTTCAAAAACGAGCATGGCCCAGGGTAATATTTTATGATCCATTATTGTGGCGCTTAACGCGTTAACACTTTAAAAACGTGTACGATACAACGTACATTTTAGATTACGTCCATTTAGAAGTTAGTTTTGCATCATATATTATAAGGTATACGGTGAAAAACACGTAAACATTTCGGAAAAATTTAATTATAGAATAAAGTCTAAAAATTTTTTTGTTGTAAGAAGGGGTAGCGGATATAAAGTTTGAGATTCTGAAATAGGATAACCTAGTTTATATTTCTACGGAGAAACTGTGTAAGTGTAACGGATCGAGATGGATGATCGATAATTTGAACTGAATTACGATAATTTTCTCCCGAAGGGTTGGCATGTCTGATTGGCAGTTATTATAGTTTGTTTTGGAGGTCCGATTGCCTCTGGTTTCAAAGTGTCCGAGTAAACGGTATGTAGAATCTGTCTACACTTCAGCAATAGCGAGGTTGCGGCCGAAGTTTTCATTTCTGAAACGAGAACGTCGAACGTCGAGCGCCGCTATCTTGTAAGCGGCGCTCGAAGTTCGACGTTAACGTTTCAGAGATGAAAACTTCGGCTGCAACCTCGCTAATGTTCGCAATTTACAGTGATCCTTCTCCACCTTTTGAGAGCTGAGAAATGAAGTGCGAATTACAATCGAAGTATAAATGAGGAACTGGTAAGTAAATCGTATTGACAGTATGGTTTTCAATATTACAGCAGATTAAACCTGTAAACTATAATTTGAACAGATTTCACTATGATTTTACGTCATTTGAGTGTCGCCCGTGTATGGAAATTTCGTTGATTTTAATTGTGAAACCTATTTACATTAAGAAGTTTATGCTATTATTTTTACCGTTAAAGACAGATTTCGTAATCCCGATGGCAAAGTGGATAAAATCACAGCCCATAGTTGGCCGTGGGTTACCGTCTGGCCAACTGGCTGAATACGAAGTTTTCTGGGTTTCCTTCACTCTAGTAATACCTAAATAGGGAGCAGCTTTCCATTGGAAGTTGTCTCCGGAAGCATCTCCCCTTGGAAAATGGCTCACGTGTGGCGTTGCCGTAACCAAACAAACCGAACCAAATTTATTTTTCATAAAAACAAATAACTTTTTTAAATTAAAATTAATTAAAAGCAACAAATAGCTTTTCTTTAGTGGCGTGACATTTGATGACAGGGAAGCTGCGTTTCTATAAGAAGCCGAATTCCAGGGGCAATCAGTTAATTTTTTAAATGTATTTTTAATAGATTATTTATCTGACGTACTTAATAAATAAACAAGTTCAATATAATTATCTCTGTTATTAGATCCAATATATTCCATACGCCTTCTAAATGCCAATTCTCGCTTTGATAAAAACATATAATATCATCTATTTATTTAAATATAATATATCTATTAGCCGTAACTATCTCGTTATAATTTTCAATATTTATTTTATATTATTTACTAATTTATTCTATTCCGCTTCGATTTTCAAATTGCTTCAAACACGAAAGAATCGACGATTTTTCGTGTCTTTTGCCAGCTAAATCGTCAAAGCCATTCTTATTCCACACTCTAATTTCATTCGAAAATAGTAGGCAAGCCAACGAAACATTTTTTGCATTTTTATACATTTACAGAGCCATTTTATCGTGAAAATGTCGAACAAATTTTTTTTATTGAAGCGTTTATATTTAACTTAGGCATTGGCCTTTCTCTTTTAATAATGCTTTCTTTTTCATTATACGATCTCGAGCCAAAACTTTTTAAAAATAAATTTTCAATATCGCAATAACATTCCGAATCGCTAGCCACGATATAAGGGCTATATAAGGTCCCATAGGCTTCCACCAGCTAAACCGGGTGAGGTTGGTACTCTGTAAAGCGCATGCGGATCTGGCTGTTTGGAAGCTGAGAATACAGCGCTTCTACTCCGCCACTAATATTCGAATATACAATAACAATCTTATCTTTTTTTTCGCGTGTAGTATAGAAATTTGTAATAACATACATAATGCGGTTATAATAAAATATTGTGCGATTATTTTCGTATACTTAAAATTAATATGTATTTATTTTTTAGAAAATACGAGGGAAGCGGCGCTTCCACCGATTTCAATGACAGCACGCCACTGCTTTTCTTTAATGAAAATATAGACCCTGACGAATCGGTTTTTAAATTAATTACTTTTCTTAACTATTTTGGTGATTTATCGCAACTTCTCACTTTTTCTGCCGCTGTGAGCATCGTGGCATTTTCGACGCCAAATTGCCACCTGTTAGCCTGCATCATTAATTAATGTTCGACAATTTAGATAACGCCATGGATGACCTTTCTCTGGCCTGAGTAGCGATGTCTGGTTATCCATATCCGTGTGTACCCGTTTAAAACTTGTGTGTATAATGTGGAAATCGTAAATGTGTAAAATGATTTTAAAATGTAATTAGTAAATATTTTCTTATAATTTATTGTTTAGTAACTTTCAGTTGAACGTTTTTCTAATGAATTATCATTTTGAATCTTTAAAAAATCCATTCGCAAACAAAACTTTTTAATTAGTTAAATAACTCTTTGTAGAATCGCGAAAATATTAAAACTATTAACACGATCGTTACAAATATATACAAATTATTAAGATAATTAATAAATTTTGTTGACGTGTTTTATTTTTTATTAAGAAATCAGTTACAAAAGTACATATTTCTATAATATATTTTACAAATTTTATAAAGTATTAATAAACCGGGAAAACATTTAATTAAAACTTATTTTGTTAAGCAATCAAAATTAAAAGGATGATGAACTGGTATCGCCTAAATTACAATTATTTTCAATTTTTTGAACTAAGTTTTAGGAGTAGTTCATTAATATCTGCACTGAGTTCAAAGTGATAGGAATTTTAATTCACAGTTTTAATCTATATTACATTATTTCCAAATTTCTCAAATTTAAAAAAAAAGCGTTTTAAAAATTTAAATATGTCGATTGATGTTACTTTAGGACTGTGTAATACCTCTGCCCGATCCTTTTCTAAGTGTTCCGCGATGCTCGTCTTTGCCTTGAATTTTCATCATAATTCTTGATATAAGCAATTGATATTAGTCTTAAAATTCTCATTTGGAATATTTTTTAAGTAAAAATAATATGTAAAATTTTAACAGTGAAAGTAGTCGTGAAAAATTGTGCAATTTTAAAGTACAATTCGGAACTCCGTAAGAGAAGTCAGCGTTTTTGTTAATGGCCGGAAAATAGAGATAAAAAAAAAAAAAAAAACGAGANGATTTCTCAAATTTATAAATTTTTTTGAAAAAGTGTTTAAAAAATTAAAACGTGTCGATTGATATTACTTTAGGACTGTGTAATACCTCTGCCCGATCCTTTTCTAAGTATTCCGCGATGCTCGTCTTTGCCTTGAATTTTCATTATAATTCTTGATATAAGCAATTGATATTAGTCTTAAAATTGTCATTTGGAATATTTTTTAAGTAAAAATAATATGTAAAAATTTTAAGTAGTCGTGCAATTCTAAAAGTACATTTGGCAACTCCGTAAGAGAAGTCAGCGTTCGTATTAATTGTCAGACAATAAAAATAGTCTTGTGTGATTTACGTAGAAGTCCGACACTCGCAGTTAAACGGTTGAAATTCTAAAGATCAAAATTTCGAAATGAAAATTGTCCTGAATTCGATTGCATTTAAAAAATAAGAATCGCAGGATAAAAACGACCTAAAACGTTACAAAAATTAAAATTCGACCTGCATTTAAAGGTACAGCTGGTTGTTCTTGTAGATTGTGACGAATGCAGTTGTACTGAATAGTTTAATTTAAAATATATCTCTTCACCTCAAATTAGTAATGTATTGACTCTGTATATCATACTTTCCTGCCAGCAATACAGTATTGTCGTTTATCTGTCGAACTTCATTCAGGAGAAAATATTTGAATTTATATATTTAATCGGGCCTGCTGCCACTAAGCTTTCCATATCTGGTTTTGGCATTGTCTAACTCCTTTCTATAGATTAAGGAAGGTCAGACGAACAACAGACGGACGACAGTAGGAATTTGTAGGTCTACAGTTTTTTTCAAATTGCGGCTCAATAAAGGGAATTGAACAGCCTTACAACTGAGTTTATTTGGTAGCATCAGAAAGATGAAAATTGTTTTTAATTTTTGCAGTGAGTTTTTAAAAATGCAACTTTTAATCTTGAAAAACCTGGAAATCGCAAGACAATTGACAATTAAAAATTATGGGCATTATGTTTATCAATATATATCTTCAACATCTTAGTTAAGTCTATAAGCATTGCTATCAATACATTTCTCGTTCCTACATAAAAAGTTATATATAAAATATATGGTAATAAAAATCTATAATAAAAACTTAAAAATTGTTGATTAGGAAAAATTTGTTTAATGATTATATTTATATCTTATAAAGTCTTTTTAAACGAAGGTGCAAATTTAAACATAAGACGTGCCCAGAAAATATTGACAATTTTCAATACAGCGTACCAAACGATGTCAAAAAACCAATTACCGCTTGTATGATCCGTAAGATTTATTGTTCTTACTGCATTTCTGACGAATCTATCTCTCTCCAGGCATATATTTTGAGACAATTTCGAATATTTAAAATTTTTAGCGCATTCCTCAACCAATCTGGTCAAAATCGGAAAAGGAATAAGAGATTGAAAACTCACATTTTTCCATTTATATTCGTAAGACAACGCTCGAGTGAAACGATCGGAAAACGCTTTACTTGCCGAATACACGCTCAAAAATGGCATAGGCATTGCGGAGGTCATTGACGAAACAGTAACGATGGCGGCTCTTCTTCTGGACGACATCGAAGGTAAGAACAATCGCGTCGTGTGAACCACCGCTTTGATGTGTAATTGTAACAATAAATTCACATCTTCATCAGTCAGGTCAAGTAAACGACACGGAAAGTCACCCATAACACCGGCACAGTTGACTAAAATGCCAACATCCGTATCTTTCAATGTGCTGTAGACATGTTCATAAGCATTATCGTGGCTGAGATCGGCGTGAATATAGTGACATTCTACTCCGTATTGACTTGTAATTTCTTCAGCAGCAGCCTTCAGAGCGTGCAATTCGTTACTTACGATTACAATGTGTAAACCTCGTTTAGCCAGTTCGTTAGCGTAGCCTCTTCCTATTCCCGAACTTCCTCCCGTGACCACGACCCACGGTCCGAATTCCTTCAAATCCGAAGTGCATAGAGAGAAGAGATGTACCTTTAACACGTTGACAAACTTCCATATTAACGCTGAGAAAAAAAGAATTGTACAGAATATACCAAAATAAGCCAAAATGCAACTGTGTTCTATGGCTTCTAACATGATTTAATTCTGTTTTTCTGATGTATCGATAAATAAAAATTAAAATTGATCTGTTTCTACGTTTATCAATCAATCTTTGTTATAGAACTTACTATATAGTTTATACATATGTCGTAGATAAAGAGCAAAGATCACAGCCTTGATTATTATTTTGCTTTAACAAAAATATTTATTAATTTTATGATAACGAATATAAGAAGTTTAAATGCATTTCGTTCGGAATTACCACTAGTTTGCTGTTGGAAACAAATCACACAGGAACTTTTTTTCGATTAAAAAAAAGCAGTTTATTTTCTATAATTTAAAAGGATACGCAATTCTGGCTTAATATCCCTTTTCAGTCCTATTTTATTAAATACATCGGCAAAAAATTATGTATGAATATATTAAATTATTAAATATTTAACATAAGTATTTTTTATGAAACCGTGTCCTTTTCGTATTGTTGACTTGTTAAACACTGACTTTACAGTGTATTTTGAAGACACGTGGCAAATTTTCATCATTTATGTTTATTTAGTTGGTACGATACGTGCCAACTGAATAATGATAAATGGTTCTATAAAACATAACAAATTTTTCATAAAAAATACAAATTTAATCAGAAAAACCAGAAACGGCAATACTTATGGAAAGAAGTCAACATCAAGATTGCGGATACAAAGAGAAAGTACAAGTTGGCTGAAGAGGGGCAAAAACAGCCCGAAACGAGTACAGAAAAACGATGTTCCGTAGCAACTAAATAAAGATAAATGATGAAAATTTGCCACGTGTCTTCAAAATACACTATAAAGTCAATGTTTAACGAGTCAACAATTTAACATAAGCGTAGAAAAGTTTTCTCAAAAACTATAATTATCTAAAAAATATTGTAGTGACAGCTGAATAACTAATTATTATAATCATTGGGTGAAATAAAGTAAATCTGAAAAAATTAAAAAAATAATATTGATAAATCTATATCTATATATATAAATGGACATGTATGTCCCTATATTTCACTTTTCCGCCAAAACTACACATCGCACGTGAATGGTGTTTGTATGTGGTGGTAGCCCCAAGTCTCCATTCGTGCATAGGGGTGGTTGCGTCTCGATAGCTATAAGGGTGCGGGAGATATGAG
>NW_019384841.1:9415-10657 GCF_000671375.1 Centruroides sculpturatus
TATATATACTAGCTGCAAGGACCCGCTTCGCTGGGTTTTTATTTGTTCGTACATTTGTATGTAATATAGTTTTATATATATATAAAAGACTGTTTTTCTAAGTAATCTAAAATCTAGCTGCAAGGACCCGCTTCGCTGGGTTTTTATTTGTGGGCAAAAAGTGACGATAGTGAAGATTAAGATTATTACATTATAGCCAATCTTACCCGTTTTCACAGAATGCAAGAATTAGGCCTCCCGTTTCCAGACTAATTAGAGACCTGGTCTTGATTCTATTTCTGAACGTCTCCTGTTCACGTCCAGTCAAACGAAGTATTTTCAACGTTTCAGGAACGTTTACAATCGTTCTATAATCGTACTAATATTCGAATTTCATGTTCGAATTTAATTCGAATATTGTTCGAATTTGTTCGAACAAATTCGAACATAACATTCGAAATAGAAAACCACTTTTAACCACTTTCAGCCCCATATCTCCCGCACCCTTATAGCTATCGAGACGCAACCACCATAGTGCACGAATGGAGACTTGGGGATACCACCACATACAAACAACATTCATGTGCGATGTGTAGTTTTTGCGGAAAAGTGAAATATAGGGACACACACGTCCATTTCTATATATATACTAGTGATGTGCCGGATATCCGTATCCGTATCCGTATCCGTATCCGCGGATATCCGAGGGAAAAAAAAATCCGTATCCGTATCCGTATCCGTTACTTTTTAGCGGATCTTTAACGGATCTTTTATCTTAATGAATTTCATTACTTATATGAAATTTTAAAGATAGGTAGCAATAGCACATTCGTCATTTACTATCGTAAAATATTTCCATATTACACTACTAAATTTTTTTGTCGGCATTGTTTTTATTTTAATTTAACTCAACACTCTCCAAAAACACAAACGTAATCTACGCTATCCCGTGTCACACTAGCCACAAACCAGTGTTTCCCAACGTGGGGCCCACGCCCCACAGGGAGCAATTGGATTGCTAAGGAGGGCAATTCGAAAATGGACTTGTACTTGTCCAGAGTTTAAGTTAACAGTATAGCCGCTGTATATGTTAGGGAGACTAGAATTTTAGAAAGGCTTAGGTGGGGCATAGCAAAAAAAGGTTGGGAAACACTGCACTAAACTATTGTGGCGGTACGCTATATTTTTGTAAATATTAATTTTAGTTTAGTTTCGTTTCTTCTTTCTACCCTTTGTTCTATTGTTCTATTTTCTTCTAAAACT
>NW_019384841.1:12269-22370 GCF_000671375.1 Centruroides sculpturatus
AATTCGAATTCGAAAATTTTTAAAATCGAAATAGAAAATCTTCCACTTTCAACCACTTTCAAGCCCATATTTCCCGCACCCTTATATCTATCGAGACGCAACCACCATAGTGCACGAATGGAGACTTGGAGCTACTACCACATACAAACACCATTCATGTGCGATGTGTAGTTTTGGCGGAAAAGTGAAATATAGGGACATACATGTCCATTTATATATATATATATATATATAGATATAGATATAGATATAGATTTTAAAAGTTTAAGGTTTTAAAGTGTTTAACGTCTCCTTGCCCGTACTTTCGATGTTCTAAACGTAAATTTAACTAAAATTATTAATTATTTTTCAGTTGGGGAAATTTTTTATCGTCAAAAATATGGAATCTCCATGGGCTCGGTAATAGGCCCGTAATTGGCAGAAATCTATATGTTATATATAGATAAAACTATTTCAAATTTTAAACGCATAGTATTCTTAGCCAGGTATGTTGATGACATTTTCATTATATGTAATAGCGTAACAACCAGACCAAAGGAAATTCTGGTGTATACTACAAAATGAATCCACATATTAGATTTACTCACGAATGGGAAAAGTATAAAAAAGATAAATTAGCGATTGCGAGATTCAGCGATCACCTGGAATATTGTAGGTTTGAGAAGCCGTGTAACGCCAAAAAGGTAATTAATTTTAAATCATATTGTCTCAGAAACCATAATAGAAGTGTATATTGATGGAATTAAGGAGGATTTTCTCGAGAACTACCAAAAACGACGTCCGTTAAAAAGAAATAAAAGAAGTGCATATGAAGTACATTTTAAACAAATATCCTTTAAAATTATTGAATAATTGGTACGAGAGGTTTATAAAGTGAAAAACAAACATGAAGTTAACAGTGTGTATTATTTCCTCATATTAGAAGAGAATACGAGATATATAATAAAATCCTTAGTCAAAATAATCAAATTAAATTTGCTCACCCATCTGAAAAGAATAGGTTGTCAGATCTGAAGGTCATAGAAACAAGAATAAAAAAGAATATCTTAAAAGAAACAGGTGTATTATATAAACGTATTGTACATGCAATATTCCAAGCTTTTACATTGAGAAAACTGAAAGAAAATTAAATAAGAGATTATCGGAACATTAAGCTTCGATAAGATTAAAAAATAATAACTGTAATTTATTGCCATTATAATGTTAACGATTGTAAAATTGAAGTCAATGATGTTAAATTTGTTTATGGAGAGAAAAATACTGTCAAAAGTAAAAGAAAAGAACACTTTGCGATAGTTATGCAAAGTAATATTGTAAATTTAAATACGAGTGTGTTGGTGGCTGCGTGTTGGGAGGCCTTCGTCGAGGATATAAATGTAACTTCGCGAAATGCGAATGGTAGTATTATGTGATATGTAGAACCAAAAGTGTATAGTTGCTACTGAAACTACCGAGGAAGCCTTCTAGATACGAAGGAAAAATGAATTTAGAGGTATCATTGCAATTTGAATCGCTGCCTTTTTCACTTTTACTACGTTAATTTTACAACATTTTAAAGTTTAAAGAATTTTATCCTAAACAAGTCGGATTAGATGAAAAATTATTTTTCTGTATTTTTATAATACAATTAAGTGAATGTAATAAAAAGAACTTTAAACTTTTTATTTTTGTAACCGCTAAAAACAGGTTTGTAGGCAAATATCTTATGCCTTTCCAATCTGACGTTCACCAGAGGTCAAGAACCATCCAGAAGACAATTTGAATTCACAGATCTTTATTTATATGCATTACGGATCGGAGTTTGTACCGATCCCTGCTCAGTCTACATGTAATAAAAAAACTGTTTAATATTTACACTTGCTCAAATAAGTAAAATTAAAAAACAAATAATCTTGCATAGATGTGCTCTGCGACAGTTTGATTTTCTTATTTTCTTTGATCTTTCTTTATTTATATTTATTTCAAATATGTAAATTCAAATTGTCTTTTGTGTGGTTCTTGACAGGTGGTTTTGTGTGGTTCTTGTCTGGTGAATGTCGGATTGAAAGGACAACAAATTTATTTATTTGCTCCTATTAGTAAGCTCTACAGCTTTGAATGAGACGATTGCGACCTTATCAAAGCCGTCAATCACGTTGTATATCTGGCGTCATACATATGAAGAACTGATGAACAGACTTTACAATCAGCAGTTATATATGAGTAAAAAATTCCACTTACTCCGGCGAAAAATAAGAAGGAAGTATAAGAAAAGCAATACAGAATGCATTAAGAATGAAGCGTATCAAAGAAGAAAAATGTAAAACTACACAAACTATTTGGATATTCAACTTTAAAAAAAGTAAATTAAAAGAGACGTTAGCAAAATAATAAGTGAGAATAAGGTGAGGAAATATTAATAACAGATAAAAACACTAGGTATTATTTAAAAAAATATAACACATTTATAGTTTAAAAATTTTTAAAGCAAAACGAGTAATTATTTATTGTCAAATCGTCACAATGCGGGGGTTGCCATTTTTAATCATATTTTTTAATTTATTTAATTTAATGTATATGCTCGCCATCTTCAAATTAGTAGTGTCTTGCTCCTGAGCATTATACTTTTCCTGCTAGCAGTAGAGTCATGCCGGTCATCTATCTAACTTCTTTCACCGAAAATATTTGAATTAAAATAACGTGACTTCAGTTGGACCAGAGGTTTGCATATAGTTAATCGGGGCTTCCTGCTCGTACTCTTTTCACATCTGGTCTGTGCATTCATTTATCTAACTTCGTTTTCGAGAATAAGGAAAAACAGCCGAACGGACGACGGTGAAATTTATAGGTCTGCAATTTTTTCAATTGAGGCCCAAAAATACAATGTTGGTAGATAACAAATATAGTGACGTCACATAGCAAAATTAAAGAACAGTGTTACGCAATGCAAGATGATTGCGACTGTAATTGTTGTAAAGTTACTAAGAACACACAAAACTCGCAAAGTAATACCTACCAAATAAAAGTAGGTTTATTTGTTTTCTAAATTCTAAAAGTTTTTATTATCTGTATACTAAGCAGGGATCGGTACAAACTCCGATCTGAAATGGATGTAAATAGCGATCTGTGAATTCAAATTGTTTTTCTGTGGTTCTTGATCTCTGATGAACGTCGGATTGGAAGGACATAACAAATTAGTTTATTTGCCTACAAACCTCTTTTTGGCGGTTACAAAAATAAGAGATTTTATCAGACGAATATTGTTGATATTAGCTTTATATTAAACTTCTTATATTCGTTATCATAAAATTAATAAATATTTTTGTTAAAGCAAAGTAATAATCAAGGCTGTGATCTTTGCTCTTTATCTACGACATATGTATAAACTATATAGTAAGTTCTATAACAAAGATTGATTGATAAACGTAGAAACAGATCAATTTTAATTTTTATTTATCGATACATCAGAAAAACAGAATTAAATCATGTTCGAAGCCATAGAACAAAGTTGCATTTTGGTATATTCTGTACAATTCTCTTTGTCTCAACGTTAATATGGAAGTTTGTCAATGTGTTAACGGTACATCTCTTCTCTCTATGCACTTCGGATTTGATGGAATTCGGACCGTGGGACGTGGTGACGGGAGGAAGTTCGGTGGTAGGAAGAGGACGAATTGGCCAAACGAGATTTACTCATTGTAATTGTAAGCAGCGGATTGCAGCCTCTGAAGGCTGCTGCTGAAGAAATTACAAGTCAATACGGAGTAGAATGTCGTTACATTCGTGCCGATCTTAGCCACGGTAATGCCTACGAACACGTCTTCAGCAGACTGAACGATACGGATGTTGGCATTTAGTCAACAGTGCCGATGTTGTGGGCGTTTGTTTGGTTATGGCGATCTGCTTAGGGGATTGCCTTCCGGGAGGTGTTTTTAAGGGAATCTGGCCCCTATTTAGGCTTTACAGACGTGGAGAAAAGTCGATAAACTCCACGTGGCCAATCCGTCCGAGCGAGCGAGGCGCGAACACTCGACCTAACTCTAGTGTTCGGGCCTCGCTCAGCTTGGTTCAGTGAACGAAGGTGAGCCGTGTTGAGGGCGACTTTCCGCGTCGTATGTTAGACGAGAACAACAGTAATGTGAATTTAATGTTACAATTACACACCAAAGCGGTGGTTCACATGACGCGATTGTATTTACTTTCGATGTTAGCCAGAAAAAGGGCCGCCATCGTTACTGTTTTGTCAATGGCATCCGTAATACCTAGTCCATTTTGAAGCATGTATTCGGTTGAGGAACGCTCTAGAAATTTTAAATATTTTAAATTGATTAAAAGTATGTCCCTCGACAGAGATAAATTCGTCAGAAATGATGTAAGAACAATAAATTTTACGAATTATACAAGCGGCAATTGGCTTTATGACATCGTTTTGTATGTTGCCTTTAAAATTGTCAATATTTACTTGCACATTAAAGTTGCACGTATAAAAATTAGTTGTAAAATATAAATAGAATAATTAAACATATTATTCCTAATCAATTTTTTATGGAATATTTTATCATCTAAATTTTGATCGTGGTTGAAACTTTGATAGTTTATAGTGTATAAAGTCAGAATCTACAAATCTATTCAATATTAGCATTAATAAAATGATAATATTCAATAGATTTTCGTAATTGTTATAAAAAGCATACAAAATATCCTAGAGTTTCATAATATAATCGAGAAGGGTTGATGATGATGATGATCATAATAAGAATCTCTCCCATGGTCACCACATGGTCGTGGTGGGAGAGTCCAATAATTTTACTGATCCATAGGGCAATGCAGACTGGAGCACAAGCTCTTGTAGGGACACCCATGCCAGTAAGGACTATGGTGAGAAATGAAGCTAAGAGTGACCACACCCACATGCTGTTGCGATAATTATCATGGTAGTAACCAGATCAAAGTGTGATACCAGCTCGGACATCGCCTGGGTGAACAAGGTCCGCGTTCGTCGGTTAGGCAGAGGCTCACGTTCGAAAAATAGGCCACAGTCTCCCTTGGTTACCGGTGGCGAAAGCAGCGCCGGCCCAAGCATGGCTATTGCAATGCCCTAAACAGATTTGAAAAATCAACCTAGCCTTGGTGTTTCTGTGGCAATGCATCCACAAACCGTTTATCCGTTGGCGTGGTTTTCCACGCCAACGGATAAAATGGACAATAAAAATGAACGAGTTTATCATCCGTACTTAACAATAACCTCACCTTACTGTCACGGTCAAAGGGTTGTCGATCAAAAAAGAACAATTATACACAACAACCTTATCCCACAAACAACACTTGAACTTATCAAACAACAGGTTGCCGATCAAATACATCAATAGATAGAAACATTTTACATTATTAATGAAGACCTCGTAACCTGTCAGGGTAATCCAGCAACAAGCATTGATAATAACACACATACAACTACTACTAATGATACCTCATCCATCGCTGATAATATAGACATAGATTTAGTTAATACGCTTTCACTTATATTTCAGGAAACACTCACTAAATATACAGTACAGATCCCACACAAAGACCACGAATACCAAAATGAACACGTCAAAGTCAGTAGGAAGAACACTAAATTATATAAACACTCACTTACTACCATTACTATCCATTCAATTTCTACACTCTCAGATATTCATACATTAGTTTATCCTGGAGCAGTCACAGTAGAAAATACAATAGCAGACAGATACACACAAAACACAATTCTATCACAAGCCTGCCTGGCAGAGAAGAATAGAAACACAAATAAATGACATTAGACAGCAATTAGGCAGGCTGACACAATACACTTAAAACAACATAACACCCAAATTAAAGAAACAACTCAAAAACATTTTCAAGAAAATCAAAACACACACAAAACACGAACATCACAACACACGCATTACAGAATACATTGATACACTAAAACAGAAACTTGCAGCCAAAGCACGTAGACTCAAACGATACAGAACATGTACACTACGAAAACAACAAACTAAGTTATTTACAAACAACGAAAAAAACTTTTACTGACAAATTAGTACCAAAACAAACACTGATACACAACACAATGGCACACCAATTGCAATTACAACCTATTGGTCTTCTCTTTTGTCAAGGGCTGTTTCACACAATGTTGATGCAGACTTGATCGAGGAGAAGAACAGAAACATGCACAACATACCAACTATGCCCTGTGCTGAAATAAACGTACACGACATCCGCTACGCTGTGAACAGAACACACAACTGGAAGACACCTGGTGTAGACAACATTCACAATTTCTAGTACAAAAAATTTACATCACTGCACCAGGAACAGGAACTAGCTAAACATCTAACACACATCATCATCAATCCACAAGACATGCCAAAATTTCTTACTCAGGGAATCACCTACATCAAACCTAAAAACAACACCACCACAGACTTACACAATACAGACCAATTACATGTTTTCCAACACTCTACAAATTATTGACATCCTGTATCACAAACAAAATATACAAACATGATGAAGAACACGACATTCTTACAGAACAACAAAAAGGTTGCCGTAGAAATCACAGGGGATGCAAAGAACAGTTACTAATAGATTCAGTCATTTTACGGCAAGCCCACAAACAACACAAAAACATACACATGGCATATATAGACTACAGAAAAGCATTCGATAGCATTCCACCCAGTTGGCTGCGACATATTCTACACATGTACAAAATACATCCATCACTCATCGCATTCTTCCAAAACACTTTGCAGCACTGGAGAACAACACTACATCTCAGGGTTAGTAACACTTCCATANACATTCTTACAAAACAACAATAAGGATGCCGTAGACATCACAGGGGATGCAAAGAACAGTTACTCATAGATTCGGTCATTTTACGGAAAGCAGACAAACAACACAGAAACATACACATGGCATATATAGACTACAGAAAAGCATTCGACAGCATTCCACCCAGTTGGCTGCGACATTTTCTATACATGTACAAAATACATCCATCACTCATCGCATTCTTCCAAAACACTTTGCAGCACAGGAGAACAACACTACATCTCAGAGTTAGTAACACTTCTATACAAACAAACCAAAAATTCATTAGGCGAGGAATTTTTCAAGGAGATTCCTTGAGTCCTCTCTGGTTCTGCTTAGCCCTGAACCTATAATCCAACATGTTAAACAACACGCAATATGGCTACAATATCAGACACGAAAAACCACACAGTTTGCTCTATCATATCTTATGTACATGGACGACATAAAACTTTATGCATCCACACAAAAACAACTTCATCAACTCCTACAAATCACACATTCATACACTAAGGACATACAAATGGAGTTTGGCCTAGACAAATGCAAAACACTTCACATAGAAAAAGGAATCCTGAAGAAAGATTTTGCACTTGGAAATGGGGATGTTATTGAATCCATGGAAGAGGGCGAGTTCTACAAGTATTTAGGATTCCAACAGGCCAAACTAACAGATCATACACAAATAAAGCAAAGATTAATTAAAGAATACCAAAGTAGGTTAATTGCTATCCTCAGAAAACAGTTAAATGCAAAACACACAGTTAAAGCAATAAACACATGTCATCCCAGTACTCACACACTCTTTTGGCGTTATACATTGGACTCACACAGATCTCGAGCAACTCCAAAGGAAAACAAGAATAACGCTTACTAAGCATAAACAACATCACCCTAAATCCGCCACAGAGAGATTAACCCTTCCACGTAAAGATGGCGGACACGGCTTGATAGACATAATTAACCTTCACTACAAACAAATACAGTCACTGCGAGAGTTTTTCTACAGGAAACAAGAAACATCATAATTACATAAAGTAGTAACTCTAGCAGAATCAAATAACACACCATTAAACTTACACTCACATCATACAGACATGACACAACATATAAAAACATGGACACCATCAAGCAATCGTGGGCTCAAAAAAACACTCCATGCAATCATCCTTATGATCTGGCCCAGGATTTTGTTGAATAAACTACGTCAAACAGCTGGTTAGATCGGGGATGTCTCTTTGGGGAGACGAAAGGATTCATGATTGACATACAGGATCAGGTCATAAATACTAAATACTACACAAAACACACACTCAAAGATACAACACTCACAAATGACACATGCAGAAAATGCCACATCATGCCAGAAACTATAAAACATATCACTTCTGGTTGCAAGATCTTGGCGCAGACAGATTATTTACACAATCATAATCTAGTAGCAAATATAATACACCAAGAGCTTGCAAAGAAATACAAATTATTAGACATCCACGAACCATACTACAAATACATTCCACAGACAGTATTGGAAAACAACACGACAAAATGTACTACGACAGAACCATAATCACAGATAAAACAATTTACCACAATAGACCAGACATTACACTCATTGACAACACAATTAAATCACGTACATTATAGACATAACCATTTCAAACACTCACAATGTACAAAACACATTCACTGAAAAAATTAGCAAGTATACAGAACTTGCCCAAGAAATAAGGCATCTGTAGAGGATCGAAAGAGTGCTTATTGTACCTGTCGTTCTCTCCTGTACAGAAGTGATACCACACACACACTACACAAAAGCCTGGGAACATTACAATTGAGTAGAAATACATACATCACATTACAGAAGGCCACTATGTTGAATACATATCATATTGTTAGGAAATTCCTGAATACAGACACAGACACTGACACACTTATTTAATTTTAGTTTTAGTTGCCATGCGTCGAATCTGCTCCGGCATAGTACACAGCCACCGGTGTGAACCGAGTATAACCACTAAACCCAACATAATAATAATAATAATAAGATAATTTACTAAAACCAACATTAACTATATTCGAAATTTCGTTAAATTTCCGAAGCAACGATGGCAAGATGCTATCAATGCAGCCCCGAGGGCTCTGCACCCGAACCCAGACGACGCACTCGATCGAACAAAGTGGCGTTCGAAGATCCGAATAGCGGACCCTACATCTGTGAGACAACGCTAAGAAGAAAAAAAAAGAATAATAATAACAAGCGCAGAGCCCAAATCGTTAGGAGTTAAAAGTTGAAATTGGGTGCACAGCTAGGGTACGGCAAAAAATGTAAACTAAGAAGGGTTTTTGGAAATTTTCGATGCGATAAAGAGAGAGGAAATTAAGGCTTATCCTGAAGAACTCGGCTTCCACTACTATTTTACTGGCGATCTTTCGTGTTTTTTGCGGAAAATCAAACATATTTTTAGACTCATCTAAAAATTCTCTAATTAGTCCCGGAAGAGGAAAACCTAATTCTTGCACCCGGTGAAATTGGATAAGATCGGCTATATACAGTACCTATAAAGGTTATGTTACATAAGAGGTTATCATATCGAGTGTCCAATCTAACATTTCAAAAATTGTTTTTTTTTCTGCTGTACACAATTTAAAAAATTTACAATGTGTTAAATAGGTCACTCGGTGGTATAAACTCTCACAAAGATAATCTAAGATAATAAAGCACATACTATAATATAATATACTAGAAGGATAAGAAGTACAAAATAATTTGATAATCTTAATCTTTGCTGCTGTTATTTCTTGTCCGAGCAACGTCAAGTTCGTCTTCTAGTTGGCTGCAAATTTTAAAGATTTAAAAATTATTTTTTTATTTAAATTACTATAAGAAATACGAAAACGTTTATATCATAGAAAATCATCCAATTACCATTAAAAATATTTTAAAAATTTAAACATATAAATAATTTATTTAAAAAAGTATAAAGTGCAATGTGAGAGTAAAATCGAAAGCAAACACATTTAATAACGTCAAGAGATATTTTTAAAACCCTAATTTATAAAAAATTATTATTATTTTATGAAATTTTAAAATTATTTTATTAAAAACATCGCGTGATTATTCATTATTAAGATTAAACAATGAACGTGTCAATTTGTTTCTATATTTAAATCACATTATCTGAGAGAACTTAATTTATTTACTGCCAAAAACTTATTCACTATAAAAGAATTTAATTTTATAATTAAAAAAATATATATATATTTATC
>NW_019384841.1:22621-25265 GCF_000671375.1 Centruroides sculpturatus
TTCTACAAGTATTTAGGATTCCAACAGGCCAAACTAACAGAACATACACAAATAAAGCAAAGATTAATTAAAGAATACCAAAGTATGTTAAATGCTGTCCTCAGAACACAGTTAAATGCAAAACACACAGTTAAAGCTATAAACACATATGCCATCCCCGTACTCACATACTCTTTTGGCGTTATACATTGGACTCACACAGACCTCGAGCAACTCCAAAGGAAAACAAGAACAACACTTACTAAGCATAAACAACGTCATCCTAAATCCGCCACAGAAAGATTAACACTTCAACGTAAAGATGGCGGACGTGGCCTGATTGACATAGTTAACCTTCACTACAAACAAATACAGTCACTGCGAGAGTTTTTCTACAAGAAACAAGAAACGTCACAGTTACAAAAGCAGTCCCTCTAGCAGAATTAAATAACACACCATTAAATTTGCACTTACATCATACAGACATGACACAACATATAACAATATGGACACCATGAAGCAATCGTGGGCTGAAAAGGCACTCTATAGCAGGCATCCTTATGACCTGGCCCAAGATTTTGTTGAATAAACTGCGTCAAACAGCTGCGTTGACTCTGCTTCGTTGACAGCCACCGGTGTGAACCGAGTATAAACAATAAACCCAACATAATAATAATAATAAGATAATTTATTAAAATCAACATTAACTATATTCGAAATTTCGTTAAATTTCCGAAGCAAAGATGGCAAGATGCTATCAATGCAGCCCTGAGGGCTTTGCACCTGAACTCAGACGATGCTGTTATTTCTTGTCCGAGTAACGTCAAGTTCGTCTTCTAGTTGGCTGCAAATTTTAAAGAATTAAAACTTATTTTTTTATTTAAATTACTATAGGAAATACGAAAGCGTTTATATCATAGAAAATCATCCAATTAGTATTAAAAATATTTTAAAAATTTAAACATATAAATAATTTATTTAAAAAAGTATAAAGTGCAATGTGAGAGTAAAATCGAAAGCAAACACATTTAATAATGTCAAGAGATACTTTTAAAACCCTAATTTATAAAAAATTATTATTATTTTATGAAATTTTAAAATTTTTTTATTAAAAATATCGTGTGATTATTTATTATTAAGATTAAACAATGAACGTGTCAATTTGTTTCTATATTTAAATCACATTATCTGAGAGAACTTAATTTATTTACTGCCAAAAACTTATTCACTATAAAAGAATTTAATTTTATAATTAAAAATATATATATATTTATCATTATTATAATTACTTTTGAATTGTATTTATAGCCTACACACAAACATTGAAATTAATTACAAGAAGATTTTTAAAACTTTTTAACATCACCTTTACCGTATTTTGGATGTTCTAAACGTAAATTAAAAACCTCATTTAAAGACATGAAAAATTAATAAAGAGAACTTTAAACTTTTCATATTCATTATCGTAAAATCCGATAAAATACTTTTGATTATAAAAATATAATAATCAAGAATGAATTGTTCTTGATTTAGTCTTTATCTTCGATACACGTATGAACTCGATAGAAAATTATGTAATACAGATTAATTACTAAATGTGCTTTGTCTTTCTGCTATATTGAAAGATACAAGAATTAAATCATGTTAGAAGCCATAGAACAAAGTTGCATTTTGGCTTATTTTGGAATATTCTTTACAATTCTCTTTGCCTCAATGTTAATATGGAAGTTTGTCAACGTGTTAAGGGTACATCTCTTCTCTCTATGCACTTCGGATTTGAAGGAATTCGGACCGTGGGCCGTGGTGACGGGAGGAAGTTCGGGAATAGGAAGAGGTTACGCTAACGAACTGGCCAAACGAGGTTTACACATTGTAATCGTAAGTAACGAATTGCAGGCTCTGAAGGCTGCCGCCGAAGAAATTACAAGTCAATACGGAGTAGAATGTCGCTACATTCACGTCGATCTCAGCCACGATAATGCCTACAAACACGTTTTCAGCAGACTGAAGGATACGGATGTTGGCATTTTAGTCAATTGTGCCGGTGTTCTGGGTGACTTTCCGTGTCATATATTAGACGAAAGCGACAGGGATGTGAATTTAATGTTAGAATTACACATCAAAGCGGTGGTTCACGCGACGCGATTGTTTTTACCTTCGATGTTAGCTAGAAAAAGGGCCGCCATCGTTACTGTTTCGTCAATAGCCTCCATTATACCTTTGCCATTTTTGAGCGTGTATTCGGCGTGTAAAGCGTTTTCCGATCGTTTCACTCGAGCATTGTATTACGAATATAAATGGAAAAATGTGAGTTTTCAATCTCTTACTCCCTTTATTATTTGGACGAGAATGGTCGAGGAACGCGCTAGAGGTTTGAAACATATCGAGTTGTATAAAATATTAACCCTGGATAGAGGGTTAATATTTTCTATATATATAATATTATATATATAGATAATATAGTTAATATAGTTATATATATATATATATATATCTAAATATATAAAATTGCTTGTCCTGACTGACTCACTCATTCATTCACTGATTCATCATCGCCCAGAGCAAACCGCTTAACCTAAAGAGGTGAAATTTGGTACACAGTTAGGGTACGTCATGGAAACGCACACTAAGAAAGGATTTTTCGAAATTCCAACGCGGGGGGGTG
>NW_019384841.1:26659-34416 GCF_000671375.1 Centruroides sculpturatus
GTTTTAAATTCGAATTTGTTATTGCGTATTGGTTCGATTATAGAACGATTGTAAACGTTTCAGAAAATTGATCAAATTGAAAATAGTTCGTTTGATTTTCGGCAATTCTCTTCAGCGGTAGGTGTTATATAACAATTACTATGGTTATTGAAATATTGGATGTAAATGGGGTTTGCTTGCAAAACCTCCGCTGACGAAGTCGCGGGTAACAGCTAGTAGATATATATATATATAGATAATATAGTTAATATTATATATATTCGTCAGAAATGCTGTAAGAACAATAAATCTTACGGATCATACAAGCGGTAATTGGTTTCTTGACATCGTTTGGTATGCTGCATTCAAAATTGTCAATATTTTCTGGGCATATTTTGTAGTTATCATGGCACATTTGTTTAAAAAGTCTTTATATAAATATAAACGTAATAATTAAACAAATTTTTCTTTATTAACTCTTATAGAGTATTTTATAATTCGAATTTTAATCGTGGACCAAACTTTGATAGATTATAGTTTATAAAGACAAAATGTGATGATAATATTAAATAGATTTTCGCAATTGTAATTAAAGTAAAGGCGTACAAAATATTCAAGAATTGTCAATCGAATTGTTACATGATTCGCGATAAATTAAATAATTTATTAATTAAACTCGTCCTTGTCAAGTTTTTCACTTTATTAAATAAAAATATATTAAAACAAGATACTGATTAATTAACGATTATTAATTATTACAGTATATTTTATATATAAATTTTTATCTAGGAAATGTAAATGTATTGTCAGAAAACACCTATAGACTCTATAGATATGAAGCACATAGATAAATCAAGTTTAAGTTTAATTATTTTAAAGGCTATAATAAAAATTCTAAAGTAGGACATATATATTTATATATTTTTATTATAATTAAAGTATAATTAATATTACGTAAAAATTATTTTATTTGTTTAAATTCTGTATAAATTATCGATTTATTCAATTAGATTTAAAATTGGAAAATTTTATATATTTTTAACTTTGTACTTGGTTTGTTTATGTTAAAAATTGATATCAGTGGAGTGCATAGAAAATGTTTAAACGAAATTGATCGTAGTCTCTAGCAATTTTTGATTAACTATGTTAGAAGTTATACAGGACAGTTCTAATTTGTTATATTTTGGTGTTTTCTCCACCCTTATCTTCATTTGTTTGTTATTATTGCGGTTATTTAATTTACTCAGGATACATCTTCCTAATTGTACTCGGAATTTAAGAAGCTGTACACAATGGGCCATAATCACCGGAGGAAGTTCGGTGATAGGAAAAGGTTACGCTCACCAACTGGCTAATTTCGGATTAGATATTGTGATTATCAGCAAAGAATTAGAAGAGCTAAAAGCTACAGTCGAAGAAATCAAGAGCAAGTATGGCGTACGTTGCTGCTACACGCACGTTGATTTTACCGAAGAAAACGTATTCGAATTTCTAAATAACAGCTTGTATGGTATAGAAATCGGTATTTTGGTGAATTGTGCCGATATCGAAGGCGAAATTCCGTGCCAGTTCCTACAGGAATCCGATGAAAGTGTATACAGGAGCATAGATTTGCGAGTGAGAGCTGTAACACACATGACGCGCTTGACTGTGCCTTTTATGCTGGCTAGACAAAAAGGTATCATTATCAATATTGCATCCATATTTTCGGCTCATCCGTGCCCTTTTTTGAACGTATATTCATCGTGTAATGCGCTTTCTGATCGCTTATTTCGATCCCTTTCCTACGAGTATAAATCCCAGAATGTAAACTTCCAGTCAGTTATTCCTTTGAACGTCTGCAATAAAATGGAGGAAAAAATTGTTCAAGATCTTCCAGTTTTGAAATTCTTTATTCTCGATAGAGATCGGCTTGTAAAAAATGCCGTTTCGACTATCGGCCTTACTGATTATACCACAGGATATTGGCTGAGTGATGTCTTGTGGCAATTTTATTTAATTATTTTGTTCAAATGGTACTTATTCAAGTCCGAAAGCAAATTACAGGACAATAAATACCGTTAATTAACAGATTCAAATGAAGTAATTGATTAAAATAGTTTTATTTAAATTAAAATTGAGATTAAGTCATATAAAATTTTAAAAATGCATTAAATGAGTTTTATTGATTTTCAGATGGTTTTATATTAATTTAAGGTTACTTACAGCATTCATAAGTTTAATTTTTCATTTAAACTGGATTAAAATACTTCAACTTTGCATATTTAACGATAAATATTACGTCAAAGACTTTAAAATTGTTATTAATTTTATATCAAAAATCGAGAATTATTTTAATACGTATGCTGTAACTGAGTTATCGTTTTATTTACAAGTTGATAATGAAGAAAAATATCAATTTATTAAAATAATTAATCTAAACAAGTGAGTTATATTTACATACGTTGTATTATTATTATACTGTACATAATGGCGCATCCAGAAGAGGAAAAGGGTCGATGGCATTCTCCATGAAGAAAGAAAATAAACACTAGAAAATCTTCCAAAAATCTTTTCTTAATTAAAATTAATATTGTACGTGTCTGATATTTCTATACTACTTATGAATTAACAATGGTTTAAGCTTTAGAATTCAATAAAATTCCCACCTTATGTGAGCTCCCTCCAAGATTAAATCCCGAGCGAGTCACTATATAGACTTACTTTAAATGAATATTCTATATTCCTTTTCCAATTTTTATCATAAAAAACGAAAATTTACCTCTAATTAACTCAGTTTATTAATTATTTATAATGCTAATTATTTAAAGAAGAAATTCAAGTGGTTCGTCTGGCAGTTTTAACGATTCATAAGCAGAGAGATGAGAAATGAAAATTGATAAATGAAATTTTCATTTAGTTTGCCCTAATTCGATTCCGTTTCGTCCACAGTAGGCTTACATATTCTATATAAAGAAGACATAAATGTTAAAATTAGAGAAGTTTGCGAGATATGTAAACATGTGTTAACTCATTAACTGCTTGATTGATGATGTAGACTATAATCTGCTTATAGAGAAAACGTGCAGATACATAGTTTATTCTAAATTTAGAAGATTTTAACACGTTTACCAATCTCGTCAAGGGTGTTTTTTCGAGAACATTTAGGCCTACATTCAATTAGTTATCGCTGAGATCTGAAAATAGGTCATTCTAATGTTGCGAGTACTCCTAGTTACACGATACAATGGATTACCTTGAGAGATACTAATAAAATTTATGTATTCACTCAATAATTTTACTATTAAACGATGAATATTTTTACGTTTTGCAAACAGTAAAAAGTCTTCATATTGTATCACAGGGGCCTAGGAAGGTCATTTGACTCGGAACTTTTATTTATAGGCTTCAAATGCGTTATTTATTCCATTGTATATTAAAATAAACTCCTGAATTATTGTTAATTTTACGTTTTTAAAAATATAATATACATTTTTTAACGCTGTTCTTTAACGCTTAAGGCCTGAAGAAAGTTAAGTAATGTTTTGTCTATTTTAATGTGTTTAAATCTGCTATTATTATCTTCAATATTATTATTGATATATATATATATATATATTGATATATAATGGTATTAATATTATTATTTGATATACTGTATAAGATAAAGATGTGACGTTTGGTAGATAAGGCAAGGTTAAGCGGTTTTATTTCCAAAAATATAACTTACTTTCTTATTGTATTCCTTTCTTTTATTGTCCGCATAACTTTTCTGTTACTTATACAGAATTAGCAGCTTTTGTTTACTAAAATAGGTACCGGCTTTATTTTAAAGACAATTCTAAATATAGAATTTGTTTTTATATACACTATCTTTCAAAATAGCGTATTTTAATTTTTAATATTGGAAATAATCTAAAAGTCTATTAAACAACTGAAATATCTGGCAAAATTTCAAAATTAAAAAACAAAGTAATGAACTCACGAAACACTAGGGTTGTTTGAATTAAATGCGTCATCAATCCTTCTTAACAATGAGCTACATAGATGACAATTCAGATAGGCAAAATTGTTAACAACTACTTTCAAATTTCAACACAAACTGTTTTCACTCGTGCTTGTTTTTTTCCAGCAAAATGAATGGTTTTAGCCTTATAAATAATTGAATTTTTTTTTATTATGGATTAAATTCAAAAATCATTTAGTTTTTTCGGCCGCATTTGGGCACTATATATATATATATATATATGTGTGTATGTGTGTGTGTGTGTAGTAATTGACATGTCACTTATTGCAATAAGCCTACTATTTTACATATAGCCTATATAAAACGTTTTTGTCCGCATACGGCTGGCGTGGCCTTCAAATCGCACGCAGCTTTTGGTAATTCAAATATAGCCCAATTAAATATAAAATGATAGAGGCTTAATTTATATGAATTTTCAATTAGTAAAATGTGCGTTCTGTTCTTTTCTCCAGTAAAGAGGCCTATTTAAATGTTATATGCATGTAGAAAATGTGCATTTATACAAACCGAAATACAATATATAACCGTGAAAGATTTCCCCATTTCTCCCTAAATCTTAATTTTTACTCTGTAGATATTTACATATATACATAAAGGAATTTTTATATATGTAGGAATTATACTGTATGCATAATATACATATTATATACGTATATANATTAAGCACCCCCTAAACATCCTAGAACTCACTAATCTCTTATGCCACATTATTTTTGCTTAAAAGACATGACTTTTAAGCACTTTATTTAGAAATTAATATTTTTAGTTTATAGCTAAAACACAAGACTAAATTTTCCCTTCATTAGATTTTTTCATAATTTTTTAAGTTTACATATTTATTGTCATTCAAGAATATGCAAATTGTGATAGAGAATTATTCTAATTATTCTAAACTTTTTGAAGTGACTGTATAAACAAATTCAACTATTCAAACTGAGTATGCATACATATCCAGCAATAAATTACAAAACCAGTGTTAACCAGTCATTGTTAGACTAAAAAGACCATCATGGTTTGAATGCAGCTGTTAAAACAAAGTTCAAACAGAAGCCAGCCATCTTGAATAAAAAAAAATCATGAGGAGGGGCAGAGACAAAACTCGGATAATGTGTAAGCTTTCTGTAAACTTTAGTTGATGTGCATCCATTGGATATAATAAGCAAACTTCTTGTTCACTGTCCTGTTCCAAGTGGAGGTAGATGCCAAAGGGTTTGGTGTTGATTTTATGCATGAAATCTTGATAACAAATTTTTGCTGATCATCTTTGATATGATGATGGTGGGAAGGATGGAAGCCTCAAGTTGTCAAATGACCAGTTCACAAAGGTGTCTGAGAGGGGGTTACCCATAGTCATGCCCCTCTCACACACTTTTTTGCTTTTGAGAGCATGACTTTTCTGCAAGATAAAAGTCATGTCTTTTAAGCAAAAAGAATGTGGCATAAGAGATTAGTGAGTTCTAGGATGTTTAGGGGGTGCTTAATAGAGTCCTGAACATTATTAAGAAGTTACATAGAGAACAAAAGAAGGATTCAATGTGAATGGAAGGCTAGAGAGACTGAAAGTCACATACCATAAAATATATATCGTCTTGGAATGTGAGGCATTCAATTAACTCTAGAGCAGGGGTCTTCAACTTGGGTTCTGCAGAACCCTAGGGTTTCCTGGAATGTTGACAGGGGTTCCGCAAGTGATCACTATTTGCTCAGCCAAAACGCACGTAAAATGGAAATCGTCTATACAAGGAATTTTTCATGTAGGAATGGGGTAGTGGACTGTCTTATTAAAATATTAGATTAATATAATATTTAAGTAAAAATTACAATATTAATATAAATTGGATATAAAAAGGCAGTTGATTTTAAAAAAATAAATATTTTATGGATAAAATGAAATTCGGTAAAATTCACGTGCTTCAAATACATCAATCAAGATGCATGATGTCACATATTAGTTCTGTTAATCTCATTCTGTCTGTTAAATACAATCACGTACAATCTTATTATTTATTTACAATTTAATTAGACTACCGTAGCAATAATGGATATGTGGTTGAAAACTGGCAAGCTTCATTCCACGGATGCTGGAAGTAGTTTCGCTACTACTGTTGAAAATGAACCAGATGTTAGTACCAAAAAGTCGTCTGGTGATTCAGATTTACCCATTCATAAAAAGCGGAAGTATAATGAAGAATACATAAAATTTGGTTTTACATGGATTGCTGATGAAAACGAACCAAAAGGGTTATGCACAAAGGGTGAACATGTGATGCACAACAGCAGTTTAAATCCTGAAAAATTTAAAAGACATTTAGAAACAAATCATCGAACTTTACAAAATAAAAATGCTGAGTATTTTAAAAGAAAATGTTATGAGTTGAAGAATAGAGAAAAGACCTTTATGAACTTTGTTAAAAATGATAATGATAATGCTTTGGACGTATCATGTCAGTTATCGTATTGCTCAATAGGGTGAAGCTTATACGATCGCAGAAAAATTAATTAAGCCATCTGTAAAAGATGTAGTTACTATCATGATTGGGGAAGAACATGCTAAATTAAGTTGATTGTATCCCCCTTTCGGATACTACAATTTCAAGGCGTGTTAAAGATATGTCTAATTTTTGTGAAAATGAGCTCATAAGATGTTTGCAAGCTTCTGAACATGGATTTACTATCTGAACATGGATTTACTATTCAACTTGACGAAACTACAGATATAGCTGGATTAGCGATCTCGCTCGTTATTGTGAGATATATTCATGGAATGGCTACTCAAGAAGATATGCTAATTTGCAAAAGTCTGCCAACCAGAACAATTCATATTTCAAAAAGCAAGATATATCTTGGGATTTATATCATCAAGTATGTACCGATGGAGTCAAGGCAATGCTTGGTAAATTGAACTGCGTAGTTGCACGCATAAAACAAAAAATTCCTCACATGAGAAGTACTCATTGTTGTTTTCATCGACGAGCTCTTGCAGTGACGAAAATGCCAGAAGAGCTAAAAGACGTACTTAATGATTGTGTTAAAATTATAAATTTTATCAAATCAAGGCCATTAAATTCAAGAGTTTTCAATTTATTATGTGAAAATATGGGAAGTTTACATAAAATACTACTGTTGCACACAGACGTCCGTTGGTTATCTCACGGAAAAGTGTTAGCAAGGTTTTGAGAATTAAAAGATGAAATAAGAATTTTTTTATCTGAACATGCACTTCAATTATCTCAAAAATTAAATGATGCAGTTTGGATTCAGAAAATGGTATATCTAGCAGATATTTTTATCTATTTAACTGAGCTCAACACTTCGCTCCAAGGAACAAATATCAATATTTTCAAGGTACAAAGTAAAATTGACGCTACTCTTTTAAAATTGAAATTTTAGGCAGATTGCATTTTGAAAGGAAATATTGAATGCTTTCCTAATTTGCACAATATTTTAGTAGACAGTAACGCTAATCTCAATAAAAATATAAAAAATAATTTGGTCCAACATTTATAGGATCTGCAAAAAACATTTTGTAAATGTTTTCCTGTTCAAAAAGAAAAATTATCTTGAATTCAAAATCCTTTTCAAGACTGTGATACCTCCAAACTCCCAATAAAAGAAAGAGAACAACAAATTGATATATCGACCGACACTCAATTGAAACTAAAATTTAATCAAATTGATATTATGCATTTTTGGATTGACATTAGGAATGAATATCCTGAAATTGCCAAAAGAGCTGTGAAACATTTAATGTCATTTGTATCAACCTATATAT
>NW_019384841.1:34617-51000 GCF_000671375.1 Centruroides sculpturatus
TATATATATATATATATATATATATATATATATAAAAAGCTGAAGTTTATTATGTATCATAATGTGATTTCAATTAATGATCCAAACCAGTAGTAAAAATTATCTGTTAATCTAGCCCATGCAAATCTGCCTTTGAATATATTTGACATATTACTTGTAAATGATAGAAATAGGCCTACATTTAATATAAGGATTATACAAAATATTTATGGCCCACCTATCTACAACTTATGTGCAATTTATCTTGCCAATCAAGTTTACACACCAGTGATCTAAACAATTGTTACAATTAAGTTTTATTTTATCAACTTAAAGTACAATTTTTTATAATTATACTTTAAGCTGACTTAAAGAGGAAGTAATGATATGTTGTGTGTGGCATTAACAAAAATTATAATTAAAGTTGATTTCAATTATAATTTCTTTTATAATTAATGATTTATTAATCATAAGATGCAGTTTTTAAATTTATTGTAAACTTGTTAGATAAGAAATTATGAATTAGAATTAAAGCTGCAAAAATTAAAATATTAAAATAAAAAATATAAATTTTGAATATTGTTGCATATTAATATTTTGTTATTCTATATCATTCTGTTTTTAACTCATTTTTTCAGAATCTTTATAATAATAAATTGTAATTAAGGATTAATTAGAATCAAGCAAATGTTGTCACAAGTTTTGATTCCTAAAATGATTCTTCCACATTTTATAAGAAAATTATTTGTTTTGGTTGAAGATTAAACATTTTTTAAATTATGATATTAACAATTAAGTATTCGTTTATTGGAAACTTTCATATTGACAAATCAGAGTATGCAATGGTGACTTTTCTTTCATGAAGTCAGAGCGATCAGAGATTTCACTAACAAATCTTAAAAAAAAAAAAACTTACTATTGGAAGTTTCCTGTGAATCAGTTGATTCTGAATTTGTACTAAACTAGATATTAAATGAACAAACAGAGTTGGTTCTACCTCCATATCTACACCTTGGTTAACTGCTTTAATGTTGAAATTGCAGAAGTTACTACACTTAAATCTCCATCTGACAATGCTTTTTCTAGTTTAGGCACTGCTGCTGAACTAATATGCCAATTCTGTAACTGATTCAAACAATGTTGAAAGGCTAATACGGCAAACTTTCTTACTAAAGGGCTGAACAAATAAAATTAAATAAAAATAAGTTTAAAAAAATCATAACAGATGGCGACAAGTTTAATTTTAAACGTTGTAAATGCCAAGTGTTGCAAGTACCAAAACACGTTGCAATTCAGTGTTGAAGAAACGCAACAAACCCTGTACATTGAAATCTCAGCTGTGTTACTTCGAAGTAATTTTCTAGTTATAAAAACGTAACAGAAATACTTAAAGTATGTCCTATGGAAATAGAAATTCCACTTGGTCCAGTAAATTGTTTTCTTATAAAATAGTAATAAGTACAGTATTTATTTTTTCTCCCATAAAATATGAAATATAAGCAAAATACCGCTATTCTAATACTTTTCTTGCAAAACGAATGTAAATAAGTACAATATTGTAAAAATTAGTGATGTAACGAATATTCGGTTACTATTCGGTATTCGGCCTATTCGGCCTATTTTTCACTATTCAGCCGAATACCGAATATTTAATCATTATTCGGCCGAATACCGAATATTTAATTACTATTCGGCCGAATACCAAATACTTAAAAACAGGATAAATAAATAACAAAAACACAGTAAATTAATCATTTTGGTATTTAGATTTAATGTTATCGAGTTAGTGTTGTTTGTTTATATTTATTTATAACTTGTAACATGCACAAAATAAAAAAGAAAATAATATTAGTCACATGTATTCACAATTTATAATTACAAAGATCAGCACACGTACACGTCTATCGTTGGAGAATCCTCGCACATCTGAGGGTCTGACCCTGCCTATCCTTCTTTTTAAGCGCTCGTCTTTGCTCTTCCCTTTCTCTTTCCTCTATCGCTCTAATCCATGTATGCCTGTGCATACATCATAATACGCGCTCACGATACTTTCGATTCGTCACTTTTCCGTCGTAGAGTTCCCATTTTACAATTACGTGACTCAGCCTGGTGATAACGGAGAAAAGAGACAGATAGGACGTCGATATAAGTCACAGTTATGATTTCACAGATTCGAGACAGCTTGATAGCCCGAACGGCCCCAGGCTTTCGCCCGTGCACGCTAAGTGACTTTCATTACAAGCATTTAGCTTTCCGAAGTCTATGACAACAATTGTTTGGCATTGACGGCCGCGAATTTCGTGCCAATAAGCTGCCTCGACTTGTTCGATTATGTTATCAACTCAATTTCATATTTATTTTCACATTTTTACTTCGCGGTCCTTCTCTGTTCTTTTTCCGTTATTTACACGTGTAGGTCATTTCATCGTTATCCACATTTGATATCATCATTTATCACATACTTCCATGACACTCTTGTCTGTCCGCTACAACTGCCAAGAATAAACGCGATTGGCGAAGCGTAGTGACAGCGGGCCAACAGAGAGCAGGATCCTTGCCATAATGCGGTTTGCGCGCCAATTTTCGTACGTGCGTTAATCAAGCCGAATAGTTTGGCCGAATATTCGGTATTCGGCCTGAGGCCGAATATACTATTCGTTACAACACTAGTAAAAATATAAAACACAAGAACAAATATTCAAGAAACAAACTTCATTTTCTCTCAGTGAACGTAAACAGTAAAAAAGGGAAAAATGTAAGTTTATTATTTCATTGATTATTCTATTTCTCTTGGACTTGTATCGGACCGTTTATGTAGCTTTGAATTTGGTGGGTTTTGTTCAATTGAAAAGCTGATAAATATAAAAAATGGCATAACATAATCAGAAAAAACTCACGTTGCAAAATTGTATACATGACTAAAAATTGAGTAAAAACTGTTTTTCAACAATGCAGATAAAATCACGAGGTATATTAAATGCGATCAGTTCAAAAACAAGCATGGCCCAGGGTAATATTTTATGATCCATTATTGTGGCGCTTAACGCGTTAACACGTTAAAAACGTGTACGATAAAACCTAAATTTTAGATTATGCCAGTTTAGAAGTTAGTTTTGCACCATATATTATAAAGTATATACACACGTAAACATTTCGGAAAATTTAACTGTAGAATAGTTTGAAAACTTTTTTGTTGTAAAAAGGGGTAGCAGATAAAAAGTTTGAGATTCTGAAATAGGATAACCTAGTTTATATTTCTACGGAGAGACTGTGTAAGTGTAACGGATCGAGATGGATGATCGATAATTTTAACTGAATTACGATAATTTCAAGGAGCAGATACTCCCGAAGGGTTGGCAACTTTTATTGGTAGTTATTATAGTTTGTTTTGGAGGTCCGATTGCCACTGGTTTCAAACTGTCCGAGTAAACGGTATGTAGAATCTGTCTACACTTCAGCAATGTTTGCAATTTGCAGTGATTGCAGGGTTTAGAACCGGTTCACCGTTTTACCTGTCAGTTTATCGATTATTATTATTTTCAAAATGTTTCCAAGTCTTTTCGAAAAAACTCATCTCTCTCCATCTTTTGAGAGCTGAGAAATGAAGTGTGAATTAGAATCGAAGTATGAATGAGGAACTGGTGAGTAATTCGTTTCCAATATTATAGCAGATTAAACGGTAAACTGTAATTTGAACAGATTTCACTATGGTTTTTTCAGTGTCGCCCGTGTATCGAAATTTCGTTGATTATAATTGTGAAATCTATTTAAATTAACAAGTTTAACATGCTATTATTTTTACCGTTAAAGACAGATTTCGTAAGCGCAATGGCAGAGTGCATAAGGTCACAGAACGCCCGTAGTTGTCCGTGAGTTTCCCCCTGGCCAACGGGCTGAATACGTAGCGTTTTCTGGGTTTCCTTCACGATAGTAAGACCTAAATAGGAAGCAGCTTTCCATTGGAAGTTCTCTCCGGAAGCATCTCCCCTCGGAAAATGGCTCACGTGTCGCGTTACCGTAACCAAACAAACCGAACCGAATTTAGATTTCATAACAACAAATAGCTTTTATTTAATGAAAATATAGACCCCGACGAATCACAGTTTTTAAATTAGTTACTTTTTCTCAACTATTTTGGTGATTTATCGCAACTTCTCACTTTTTCTGCCGCTGTGAGCATCGTGGCAGTTTCGACGCCAAATTGCCACCTGTTAGCCTGCATCGTTAATTAATGTTCGACAATTTAGATAACGCCATGGATGACCTTTCTCTGGCCTGAGTAGCGATGTCTGGTTATCCATATCCGTGTGTACCCGTTTAAAACTTGTGTGTATAATGTGGAAATCGTAAATGTGTAAAATGATTTTAAAATGTAATTAGTAAATATTTTCTTATAATTTATTGTTTAGTAACTTTCAGTTGAACGTTTTTCTAATGAATTATCATTTTGAATCTTTAAAAAATCCATTCGCAAACAAAACTTTTTAATTAGTTAAATAACTCTTTGTAGAATCGCGAAAATATTAAAACTATTAACACGATCGTTACAAATATATACAAATTATTAAGATAATTAATAAATTTTGTTGACGTGTTTTATTTTTTATTAAGAAATCAGTTACAAAAGTACATATTTCTATAATATATTTTACAAATTTTATAAAGTATTAATAAACCGGGAAAACATTTAATTAAAACTTATTTTGTTAAGCAATCAAAATTAAAAGGATGATGAACTGGTATCGCCTAAATTACAATTATTTTCAATTTTTTGAACTAAGTTTTAGGAGTAGTTCATTAATATCTGCACTGAGTTCAAAGTGATAGGAATTTTAATTCACAGTTTTAATCTATATTACATTATTTCCAAATTTCTCAAATTTAAAAAAAAAAAGCGTTTTAAAAATTTAAATATGTCGATTGATGTTACTTTAGGACTGTGTAATACCTCTGCCCGATCCTTTTCTAAGTGTTCCGCGATGCTCGTCTTTGCCTTGAATTTTCATTATAATTCTTGATATAAGCAATTGATATTAGTCTTAAAATTCTCATTTGGAATATTTTTTAAGTAAAAATAATATGTAAAATTTTAACAGTGAAAGTAGTCGTGAAAAATTGTGCAATTTTAAAGTACAATTCGGAACTCCGTAAGAGAAGTCAGCGTTTTTGTTAATGGCCGGAAAATAGAGATAAAAAAAAAAAAAAAAACACGATGTGTGATCTACGTAGAAGTCCGATACGTGCTGTTAAACGATTGGGATTCTAAAGGTCAAAACTTTGAAATAAAAATTGTCTTATTTTTAAATGCATTCGATTGCATTTAAAAATAAGAATCGCAGGATAAAAACGACCGAAAACGTTACAAAAATTAAAATTCGCCCTGCATTTAATGGTACAGCTGGTTGTTCTTGTAGATTGTGACAAATGCAGTTTTACCGAATAGTTTAATTTAAAATATAGCTCTCCACCTCAAATTACCGTAGTAATGTATTGACTCTGTATATCGTATTTTCAAGTCGGCAATACAGTTTTGCAGGTTATCTGTCTAACTGCATTCAGGGGAAAATATTTAAATTGAAATAACGTGACTTCCGGTTTGAATCGGAAGTTCCTATATAGTTAATCGGGCCTCCTGCCACTAAGCTTTCCATATCTGGTTTTGGCATTGTCTAACTCCTTTCTACAAATTAAGGAAGGTCAGACGAACAACAGATAGACGAGAGTGTGAATTTATAGATCTACAGTTTTTTCAAATTGCAACCCAATAAAGGGAATTGAACAGCCTTACAACTGAGTTTATTTGGTAACATCAGAAAGCTGAAAATTGTTTTTAATTTTTGCAGTGAGTTGTTTAATGCCATTGAAAAATGCAGGGTTTCATCCTAAAAAAAAAAAACTGAAAATCGCAAGAGAATTAAAAAAAATCCTATATAAAAATTTATATATGAAATACATTGTAATAAAAATTTATGATAAAAACTTAAAAATTGCTGATTAGGAAAATTTGTTTAATGATTATATTTATATCTTATAAAGACTTTTTAATCGAAGGCGCAAATTTAAACATAAGACGTGCCCATAAAATATTGAAAATTTTGAATGCGGCATACCAAACGATATCAAAAAAACAATTACCGCTTGTATGATCAGTGAGATTTATTGTTCTTACAGCATTCCTGACGAATTTATCTCTATCCAGGCATATATTTTGAATCAATTTCGAATATTTAAGATTTTTAGCGCGTTCCTCAACCATTCTGGTCCAAACCCCAAAAGGAGTAACAGATTGAAAACTCACATTTTTCCATTTATATTCGTAAGACAATGCTCGAGTGAAACGGTCGGAAAACGCTTTACACGCCGAATACACGCTCAAAAATGGCAAAGGCATTACGGAGGCCACTGACGAAACAGTAACGATGGCGGCTCTTCTTCTGAACGACATCGAAAGTAAAAACAATCGCGTCGTGTGAACCACTGCTTTGATGTGTAATTGTAACAATAAATTCACATCCTCATCAGTCAGGTCTAATAAACGACACCAAGAGTCACCCATAACACCGGCACAGTTGACTAAAATGCCAACATCCGTATCTTTCAATGTGCTGTAGACATGTTCGTAGGCATTATCGTGGCTGAGATCGGCCTGAATGTAGCGGCATTCTACTCCGTATTGACTTGTAATTTCTTCGGCGGCAGACTTTAGAGCCTGCAGTCCTCTGCTTACGATTACAATGTGTAAACCTCGTTTAGCCAGTTCGTTAGCGTAGCCTCTTCCTATTCCCGAACTTCCTCCCGTGATCACGGCCCACGGTCCGAATTCCTTCAAATCCGAAGTGCATAGAGAGAAGAGATGTACTCTTAACACGTTGACAAACTTGCATATTAACGTTGAGACAAAGAGAATTGTACAGAATATACCAAAATAAGCCAAAATGCAACTTTGTTCTATGGCTTCGAACATGATTAAATTCTGTCTTTCTGATGTATCGAAACAGAATAAAAGTTGATTTGTTACCACATTTAACAACCAATCTGTGTTATAGAACTTACTATATAATTTATACATGTGAAGTAGATAAAGACCAAAGTTCGCAGCCTTGGTTATTACTTTGCTATAACAAAAATATTTATTAATTTTATGATAACGAATATAAGAAATTTAACTGCGTTTTATTCGGAATTAGCACAAGTTTGCTGTTGGGAACAAATTACACAGGAACTTCTTTCAATGGAAAAAGCAGTTTATTTTCTATAATTTAAAAAGTTATTCATTTCGTGCTAATTTCCCTCTTCGGTCCTATTTTATTAAATACATCGGGAAAAAATTATGTAAGAATATATTATATTATATTTAACATAAGCGTACAAAATTTTTCTCAAAGCTATAATTATCTAACAATATTATATAGTAACAGCTGAATTACTAATTATTAAAACCTTTGGGTAAAATAAGTAAATCTGAAAAAAATATAAAATTAATATTAATAAATAAGTAAATAAATAAATGCAGTAAAAATTTTAAAATAATAAGACCTATACTTGTACAAATAAAATTATTTTTTTTTAAATCCTACAAAACCATGGAGATGTGGGGTTATAAACAAATGTTTCACCCTCATATCTTTTCGTAATTGCATAATTTTCCTGTTCTGTCAAGACTGGAACTTTTGTCTGTTTTATATTTAACATTGTCTATACAATACACACGAGCACAAACAAAAATAAATATAAGAATTATAAACACGTGTTATTTTCAAAGTGTATATGCTAATTGTAATTACTTTACATCAATTAATGACTTTTTCTTAATACTTAACGATTACAATTAAATTAAATATCATTTAAAACTTAAAAACTAATTTAGAGAGGAAAAAAGTCAATAAAAGTTCTTTAAAGTTATTTTTAAAAAATCATAAAAATCAAAATAATTTTGAAGGACAATTAAATTCTTTCTCAAATTCGTTTGTACATTTATTACTAATTTTAAAAGTTTAAGGTTTTAAAGTTTTTAACGTTTTTTTTTTTTTTTGTTTTTTTACCCGAAGTTTAGACGTTCTAAATACAGTGGAACCTCGGTATACGACCTTAATCCGTTCCCGATGTTTGGACTTATACTGAATTGGACGTATACCAAACCAACCTTTCCCATAAGAAGTAATGTAAAAATGATTAATCCGTTCTCGTGTAAAAAAAATGGCTGGCTTTAAACACCTCGCTTTCCTGGCCAGTTCCTGCTTGATTTTTTGTGAGATCAGCGTGTATCTTTTTAACTTTCTCGCAAATAATTGCTTCCGATACGCTGTCTCCAGCTCTGTTTTTCAGTTATCCAAAGCAAAAGCAATTTCTCGACGTGATCTAATGTCTTCGATCTCTGTTTACAAATTGATTTAACCCCTTTCGCAACGTTAGCAGATTTAATAATGTCTTTATTTTTCGCGATTGTCCATATTGTCGTTCTCGGAATACGGTAAACAACAGTTAAAATCTCGAACACGCGTGCCATCTACGTATTTCTCAATAATCTCTTTTTTCGGTTCCATTGTGATTCTAGTCATTTTTTTTTAGTTTTCTGTTGCTTTTCATTTGCCTTTTTGCGATTCGTGATTAATAAAATAATAAAATTTTACTTACGAATTAAAATCAGAAGAAATTAAACAAAGTTATAAACCGTTGCACCGCGAACGTCTAGTCTGGTCTAGTACACCGATAGTGCTACTTGTTCACTGATGGCGCGTATAACTGAATTATGTCGTATACCGAACAAAAGTCGTATACCGAGCAAAATTTGTTTCGTCCAAACAGGATGTATTCCGAATTGGACGTATTCTAAAGCAGACGTATACCGAGGTACCACTGTATAAATTTATTATTATAAAATATTTTATAAATTAAAAACCTCATTTAAAGACATTTGAAAATTAAAAAGAATTTTAAACTTTTTATTTTTGTATTCGCCAAAAAACAGGTTTGTAGGGAAATAAACAAATATGTTATATGACGATCACAAGTCAAGAACCATCTAGAAGACAATTTGAATTCACGGTGCTTTATTTAGGCCTATATTCATTTGGAATCGGAGTCTGTATCGATTGTTTCCTTAGTCTACAGATTATAAAAATCCGTTTAGTATTTACAGTTACTAAAACATGTAAAATTTAAAAAACAAATAATCTTACATTGATGTGCTCTGCCACAGTTCTGATTTTTTTTTTTAATTTTCTTTGATCTTTCTTTATTTATATTTATTTCAAATATGTGAATTCAAATTGTCTTCTGTCTTGTTCTTGACCTCCAGTGAATGTCGAATTGGAAGGACATAACAAATTTGTTTATATGCTTCTATTAGTATGCTCTACAGCAGGCATGGCCAACATACGGCCCGCGGGCCGAATGTGGCCCGTGTAATGGATTTATGTGGTCCACGATTAATCTTTCAATTATAGGTATTCAAGTGAGAATAGCTCGATGAAAAATGCTGACGCCTAAAAAAAAAAGGTCAACAACTCGCTGTCCGGTTAGAGTTAACCCTCCAGTACAAATCTTTTAAGTACAGCGTAGAACGTTCATAAAGCATGATAATGTGAAAAATGTATCTGTAGTCTCTCTGTACAATTTAGTCTCTACGGGGTGACACCACAATGAGATCTCGCACTACCTCAAAATCTTCCTAGGGCAGCCTTTGATTCGGCCCGTGAAAAAGTTTTCTTTCCAATTCGGCCCGGGAGCAAAACTGTTGGCCACCCCTGCTCTACAGCTTTGATAAGGTCGCAACCGTTTCATTTAGAATCGTCAATTACGTTTTATATCCAGCGTCATGACATATGAAGAATCGATGAACAGCCTCTACAATCAGCAGTTATATATGAGTAAAAAATTCCACTTACTCCGGAGAAAAATAAGAAGGAAGTATAAGAAAAGCAATACAGAATGCATTAAGAATGAAGCGTATCAAAGAAGAAAAAATGTAAAACTATACAAACTATTTGGATATTCAACTTTAAATGAGACAAAACACTGGATCAGTAAGTTAATTTTAGATATAACTAATAATAAAATTTCGGATGACATATTAAATATGTTAAAATTAGAAATATCTTTTAACGTTTCAATATACAAAAAAACTTCTTTAATAATACTGAAAATAGATAAATCAATTAACTTACTTAATGTTAAAAAAAAGTGATTTAAAAGGTTAAATTTAAAGAAATGTTAACAAAATAATAACTGGGAATAAGGTAAGGTAAATAAAACAGATAGAAACTCAAGATATTTAAAAATACAGGATGTATCAGAATGACGTTTTAAAAACTTGGGGGCTTATAGAGGATGAAATTTTGAACGTTAACATAGTTTAATACTGTATATACAGTACATAGTTTAGTACTTAATACATAGTTTAGTATTTAAGATGTCTACTCGGACTTATTATACATACGACTGGTTCTGCAAATTTAAGAAAACTTATCAGAAAGAAATAATCTTTACTTTTCACCTGTACACGCTTTACACGACATTATTGTGTTTCGGACTAGTTCGTCCCTCATCAGCAGGTTTACATCCGAGATTTTCTAAAACAAACAAGTCATTAAAAATTACTACAAATTTATAAAATTCTGACAATAAAAACCGATAATACAAAATTACATAAAATAACTTACAGTTGGAAATAACTGTAAGGGAAGGTGGGGCAAGATGAAAACGTTGAGGTTTGAAAAGTCATAAGATTGCAACTACTGTGATAAAAATAATAATTTTTTTTATTCTCAGCAACTACAACATGTGGTAATATATAATACAAAATTTAATTTCTGAAAAACGTTTTTAGAAACAAGAAAATTTAATATTTTAAAATTATATGTAAATGCACCATCTTGCCCGACCCGTGGGGTTAGATAGGAATATTATTTTTATATACAAGGAGGACAAATTATAACGGTTAAACTGTCGTTTTCTTCAATATTGGCGCAAGAACAGTGTGCTCATTTATCACAACGGCTACATTTAGCTCAACTCTCTGTAGATACAGAGTATAACCCTTCACAATAGAGGCATTCTGTGTCATTTGTCTTTTGTTTCTTGTTAGGCTACCCTTGCTGAAGGGGTCTGTTTGTCGTGTCTGCAGCAATAAAGTCTGCCTCGAAAAATATTTCTGGATTCATAGGCCATATTCATGGTCAACCTGAGACTAGAAGGATACCCCATCTTGCCCCCAACGTACACTTTTCATACTGACTGCAAACTTCATTTCAAAACTAAACAATTACAATCGTAAAGGTTACTTCAAATACCATAATATTTTCATGTAAAAGATAATGTAAATGTTTACAATGATACGTACTTTGTAGAAACTTTGTAGCAGGCGTAAAATTAGATGAAGTATCGCTGAAATATAAAAACATGTCTTGCTTCCAAACAAAAAGAGCTATTTGGACGTTTTCTTGTCCCATGATCTCTTTTGAGGTTGACATTTAGTTCCCCAAATAACAGTTAGATAAAATTACATTAACCACAAATAAACAGACGTTTCCGTCTTACCTCCTGACCCCATCTTGCACCACCTTCCCCTAAGTTATTTAATGTAATTTTGTATTATCGGTTTTTATAAATTTGTAGTAATTTTTTAATGATTTGTTTTAGAAAATGTTGGCTGTTAACCTGCTGATGAAGGACGAACTAGTCCGAAACACAATAATGTCGTGTAAAACGTGTACAGGTGAAAAGTAAAAATAATTATTCATTGTCAAATCGTCACAATGCCGGGTTGCAATTTCTAATTATATTTTTAAATTTATTTAATTTAATGCTCGCCATCTTCAAATTAGTAGTGTCTTGCTCCTGAGCATTATACTTTTCCTGCTAGCAGTAGAGTCATGCCGGTCATCTATCTAACTTCTTTCACCGAAAATATTTGAATTAAAATAACGTGACTTCAGTTGGACCAGAGGTTTGCATATAGTTAATCGGGGCTTCCTGCTCGTACTTTTTTCACATCTGNTGGAGTGCCGGAGCGCTTTTATGCGGTCTGGCGGGACAGTGGAGGGTCTAGATTGCGAAAAAAATATACATATTATTTAGCGTATGGCTTATACATGACACAAACAAAGCGTAACAATATGGAGTAATACAAAACTAGAAGTGAAATAAAAGAATAAGAAGCAGTAAGTCTATATGCAATTAAACTATTGTAAAACTGTACAAATATGTGACTGCACATGTACACAAGGATATAAAGAGCGTTCAGAGTTGTAGATCTAACTCGCTTATCCACTTTACGGCCTCTGGGGTGGACATTAGTATGTCACTCCAGTCTCCCGGGTAAGCCCGCAGTCTACATTCGCGTGCAATGTGCTCAACAGTCTGACGTGGAGCACCACATTCACACTCTGGGCTTGGAACTTTCTTCCATTTGAACAACGAGTCCCTACACCTGCCATGGCCCGTCCTGACACGGTTTAATGCGGACCATGTTTTGCGAGGTAAATCGAAACCCTGGACTTTTCCCCTACGACAGAACANATTTATCTAACTTCGTTCTCGAGAATAAGGAAAAACAGCCGAACGGACGACGGTGAAATTTATAGGTCTGCAATTTTTTCAATTGAGGCCCAAAAATACAATGTTGGTAGATGACAAATATAGTGACGTCACATAGCAAAATTAAAGAACAGGAATAAAAATAACAATAATTAAGGAACAGTGTTACGCAATGCAAGATGATTGTGACTGTAATTGTTGGAAACGTACTAAGAACACTCAAAACTGTCGCAAAGTACACCTATGTATATTTTTTGTTTTCTAAATTCTAAAAGTTTATTATTATCTGTATACTAAGCAGGAATCGGTACAAAGTCTGATCCAAAATGCATGTAAATAGCGAGCTGTGAATTCAAATTGTCTTTGTGTGGTTCTTAATCTCTGATGAACGTCGGATTAGAAGGACATAATAAATTTGTTTATTTGCCTACAAACCTTTTTTTGGCGGTTACAAAAATAAGAGATTTTATCAGACGAATATTGTTGATATTAGCTTTATATTAAACTTTAAACTTCTTATATTCGTTATCATGAAATTAATAAATATTTTCGTTAAATAAAATAATAATCAAAGCTGCGATCTTTGCTCTTTATCTACGACTCATATATAAACTCGATAGAAAATTATATAAGACGGGTTGGTTGCTAAATGTGATAACAAATCAACTTTTATTCTGTTTCGATACATCAGAAAAACAGAATTAAATCATGTTCGAAGCCATAGAACAAAGTTGCATTTTGGCTTGTTTTGGTATATTCTGTACAATTCTTTTTGTCTCAACGTTAATATGCAAGTTTGTCAACGTGTTAAGGGTGCATCTTTTTTCTCTATGCACTTCGGATTTGAAGGAATTCGGACCGTGGGCCGTGGTGACGGGAGGAAGTTCGGGAATAGGAAGAGGCTACGCTAACGAACTGGCCAAACGAGGTTTACACATTGTAATCGTAAGCAGCGGACTGCAGGCTCTGAAGGCTGCCGCCGAAGAAATTACAAGTCAATACGGAGTAGAATGTCGCTACATTCAGGCCGATCTCAGCCACGATAATGCCTACGAACACGTGTTCAGCAGCCTGAAGGAAACGGATGTTCGCATTTTAGTCAACTGTGCCGGTGTTGCGGGCGACTTTCCTTGTCGTATGTTAAACGAGAGCGACAGGAATGTGAATTTAATGTTAGCACTACACATCAATGCGGTGGTTCACACGACACGATTGTTTTTACCTTCGATGTTAGCCAGAAAAAGGGCCGCCATCGTTACTGTTTCGTCATCGACCTCCGTAGTGCCTTGTCAATTTTCAAGCGTGTATTCGGCAAGTAAAGCGTTTTCCGATCGTTTCACTCGAGCATTGTCTTACGAATATAAATGGAAAAATGTGAGTTTTCAATCTCTTATTCCTTTTGCGATTCGGACTAGAATGGTTGAGGAACACAGTAGAAATTTTGAATATTTCGAATTGATTAAAAATATGTCCCTCGATAGAGATAAATTCGTCAAAAATGCTGTAAGAACAATAAATATTACGAATTATACAAGCGGTAATTGGTTTTGTGACGCCGTTTGGTATGCTGCCTTTAACATTCTCAATATTTACTTCCACTTTATAGTTGCATCTTTGCATAAAAAGTTGTTATAAAATATAAATATAATAATTAAACACATTATACGTAATCAATTTTTATAGAACATTTTATCATTTAAATTTTAATCGTGGTCGAAACTTTGATAGTTTATAGTGTATAAAGCTAGAATTTATGATAATACTCAATAGATTTTCTTAATTGCTGCCAAAAACACACAAAATATTAGAATTTTATAATATAATCGAGTAGGGTTGATGATGATAATGATGATTATGATAATAAGCGCAGAGCCAAAAACGTTAGTAGTTGAAAATTAAAATTGGGTATAGGGTGCGCAATGAAAATATAAACTAAAACGCGTTTTTCGAAATTCTCGAAGCGGGAAAAAGAGAGGGAGTTAAGGATTATTCTGAAGAGCTTCCACTGTACTATTTTAGTGGTTTTTTTTTTGCGTTTCCGCGGGAAATCGAACGTATTTTTAGATCCAACCGTTTAACTGCACGCCTGCCAGACTCCTACTGTATATCACACAATGTATTTTCTATTTTTATTGTCTGATAATTAATACAAACACTTACCTCTTACGGAGTTCCGAATTATACTTTTAAAATTGCACGACTACTTTCACTATTAAAATTTTTACGTATTATTTTTACTTAAAAATTATTCCAAATGACAATTTTAAGACCGATATCAGTTTCTTATGTGAAACATTATAATGAAAATTCAAGGCAAAGACGAGCATCGCGAAACACTTAGAAAAGGATTGCGCAGAGGTATTACACAGTCCTAAAGTAACATCAATCCACACGTTTAAATTTTTTAAACACTTTTCCAAAAAAATTATAAATTTGAGAGACCTCCTAATAATCGAATATGGATTAAAACTGTGAATTAAAATTCCTATCACCCTGAACTCCGTGCAGATATTAATGAACTACTCCTAAAACTTAGTTCAAAAACTGAAAATAATTGTAATTTAAGCGATACTAGTTCTATCATCTTTTCAATTTTGATTTTAATAATTATGTTTGTGTAACAAAATAATTTCAGATTAGGCCTAAATGTTTTCCCAGTTTATTAATACTTTATAAAATTTGTAAAATATATTATAGAAATTTATACTTTTGTGACGGATTTCTTAATAAAAAATAAAACATGTCACCAAAATTTATTAATTATCTTAATAATTTGTATATATTTGTAACGATTGTGTTAATAATTTTAATACTCTCGCGATTATACAGTTATTTAACTATTTAAAAAGTTTTGTTTGCGAATGGATTTTTAAAAAATTCAAAACGATAATTCATTAGAAAAAACGTTCAACTGAAAGTTAGTAAACAATAAATTATAAGAAAAGTATTTGCTAATCACATTTTAAAATCATTTTGCGCATTTACGATTTCCACATTATACACGCAAGTTTTAAACGGGTACACACGGATATGGATAACCAGAGATCACTCACTATTCAGGCCAGAGAAAGGTCATCCATGGCGCCATCTAAATTGTCAAACATTAATTAACAATGCAGGCTAACAGGTGGCAATTTGGCGTCGAAACTGCCACGATGCTCACAGCGGCAGAAAAATTGAGAAGTTGCGATAAATCATCAAAATACAGTACTTGAGAAAAACTAACTAATTTAAAAACTGTGATTCGTCAGGGTCTATATTTTCATTAAAAAAAAGCTATTTGTTGTTATGAAATCTAAATTTGGTTTGGTTTGTTTGGTTACGGCAACGCGACACGTGAGCCATTTTCCGAGGGGAGATGCTTCCGGAGACAACTTCCAATGGAAAGCTTATTTATTTTATTTATTTAGCGTATGGCTTATACATGACACAAACAAAGCGTAACAAAATGGAGTAATACAAAACCAGAAATGAAATAGGAGAATAAGAAGCAGTAAATGTATATGCAATTAAACAATTGTAAAACTGTACAAATATGTGACTGCACATGTACACAAGGAAATAAAGAGCGTTTAGAGCTGTAGATCTAGCTCGCTTATCCACTTTACGGCTTCTGAGGTGGACATTAGTATGTCACTCCAGTCTCCCGAGTAAGCCGCAGTCTACATTCGCGTGAAATGTGCTCAACAGTGTGACGTGGAGCACCACAGTCACACTCCGGGCTTGGAACCTTCTTCCATTTGAACAAAGAGTCTTTACACCTGCTATGGCCCGTCCTGACACGGTTTAATGCGGTCCATGTTTTGCGAGGTAAGTCGAAACCCTGGACTCTTTTCTTGCGACAGAACAGATCATGCAAGTGGAGCC
>NW_019384841.1:56380-98897 GCF_000671375.1 Centruroides sculpturatus
GACATTAGTATGTCACTCCAGTCTCCCGGGTAAGCCCGCAGTCTACATTCGCGTGCAATGTGCTCAACAGTCTGACGTGGAGCACCACAGTCACACTCCGGGCTTGGAACCTTCTTCCATTTGAACAAAGAGTCCCTACACCTGCCATGGCCCGTCCTGACACGGTTTAATGCGGTCCATGTTTTGTGAGGTAAGTCGAAACCCTGGACTTTTCCCCTACGACAGAACAGACCATGCAAGTGGGACCCCATTCCTGTTTCCCAGCGGTTTTTCCACAATGTCATGTAGTCATCATCAGTTATGGCCATGTCTTGAGCTGCCTGAAGGGTTGGATTCCGAGATTTCAAGCGGTTAATGCTCAAGGATGGAATGTCTTGGTGAACTTGGAGTTGAGGATTTTCGCTTATCTTTAGGGACTCGGGAGCAAGGGCCTTAGAACGACGCAGGTCAGGTGGCATGACTCCTGCCAATAATGGTAGCCAAAGTGCTGGTGTAGATCGTATGGTAGCAGAAATCAGGCGCATTGTAACATTAAGCTGTGTATCTACCAATCTTGTATGGGAGCTATTCATCCAGACAGGGGCACAATACTCAGCACACGAGTAAACCAGTCTTAAAGCTGAGCAGCGCAGCGTGTTAGCAGTTAATCCCCACGTGGTGCCACAAAGCTTCTGTATTATATTGTTCCTGTTCTTAAGCTTGCCAGCAACACTTTTTAGATGCGTCTTGAAAGACAGAGTGCGGTCAAGGGTGATTCCCAGGTATTTAGGGTGCATATTATGTCTAAGTGGTTGGTTACAGAAAGAGACATTCAGCCTTGTATTTGCCAGTTGGTTGTTCAGGTGGAAACAGGACACTTCTGTTTTGGTGGCACTTGGAGACAATCGCCATTTTTTGAAGTAGTACCCCAAGCTCTCCTGATCGTGTTCCAAAGTTTCTTCAATTTGCTCTAATTGACTGTGTTGTGCGGCTATTGTGATATCATCTGCATAGCAGAACTTTCTTGATGCAGTAATTGGAAGATCAGAAATGTACAGGTTAAATAGTAAAGGTGAGAGCACTGATCCTTGAGGTAGTCCATTGTGTATCTTCTTATCGGTGCTCATTTTATCCCCTAGAAAGACTTGAAATTTCCTATCGCAGAGCATGCTGTTGATGGTATGGGCTGTTGCTCTGCATGGTATGATCTGTAGAAATTTGTACATCACACCCTCTCTCCAGACAGTGTCTAATGCTGCAGTAAGATCAATAAACACAGCACCAGTCTTCAAGCGCTTTTGGAAGCCTGCCTCTATATGAGTTGTAAGAGAAAGTACTTGATCGCAACAGCTTCTGTTAGGTCTAAAACCCGCCTGATCCGTTGGTACATGCTCCAGTATAGTGTTGCTGATTCTATTGTAGATGAGCCTCTCAAAGAGCTTGTAGCAGCAGCTGAGAAGTGCTATGGGTCGGTAGCTTTCTGGTTTTTCGCATGATTTTCCAGGCTTTAAAATGGCTATTATTTTAGATTTCTTAAATTCTTGTGGAAGTGTACCATTTTGGAGTATGTCTGTGAAAAACAGTGCTAGCCATGCTCTTGTGTTCTTGCCAGTATGTATTAAGAACTCAGGATGAATTCCATCAAAGCCAGGGGCCTTACTAGGTTTTAGTTTCTTCAGAGCCGTATCTATCTCTTCAACTGAGAAAGGTCGAGCATAGCTTGATACAGATGCTGCCTTTCTTTTCAGAGCTCTGAGTTGACGTTTCACAAATTTAGTGTAGTTTTTATCAGGTTGTACTCGAGATTTTAAGATAATATGGTTGGCTATTTGGTCAGGTGTGACTTTGGGCTGTTCTTTAGTTACAGCTGCACTCCCTCCTAGCTTTCTAAGAAGGCTCCAAGCTGCTCGGCTGGAATGAGTGAAATTTAAGTTTTCAACAGTGTTGATCCATTTTTGTCTTCGGGTGGTATCGAGACTGGACAGGAGTGCATTAGCAATTTCTGGGTCGTTGTTCTCCTGAAACTCATTGAAGAGTGTTTCACTCTCTTCTGTCCATCCAGGAATGTATTCCTTTCGAAATCCCCTTGGTATACTACACTTAGCAGCACATAATACTGCTCCAAGGAAACGTTTGTAGCCATTGCTTTTTGGTGGGATCCAACGTATGCACCTCTCTAGTTTAGTGGAGAATAGTTCCCAGTTAGCTTTTAAAAAGTTTCATCTCGGGTGAGGGGTAGATTTTATCAAAGGAATAGTGATGCCGATTTCAAGCAATACTGGCCTGTGTTGGCTGTGTGGGAAGCCCTCAAGTACCCTCCTCATGATGGGCAGAGGGTGGTTTCTATCATCACAGCTCACAAAGCACAGATCTGGATTATAATCTCTTCTCCAGGCTGCTGATCTAAATGTACCTTTGTCCTTGGCATCGAATATCAATACTAGATTGTTTATTTCTGCCCATTCAACGAGTCTCAAGCCACATTCATCACTAGTTGTATAATTCCACTCTTCACTGTGGCTGTTAAAGTCCCCTACATAGATGGAAGGATGTACAGTGGAGGGTAGAACAGTTTCTGGCCAAGCAAGACCAGGAGGCTTGTAGACATTTGTGATCGTCACATTGTTTACTTTCGTTACGACCATGTGGATGTTTTCTTGTATGCCCTGTGATAGTAAGTTGACATTTTTGATGGTATTGCGTACATATGTTGCGACACCACAAGAACTGTCATATGTTACGCCTATTGCAGTGAATCCCGGGATGTGGCATCTTTTCCGGAATTGATCTTCATTTGGGACATGTGTCTCTTGGACGGCAACCACATCAACATCATTGTCCAACAGCAATTTTGACAGATATTCACATTTTGATTTGCTTATACCCTCTATGTTAAGCTGGCATATCTGCATGGTGGTTCCGAGTACACGGGAGTGTGACCCTGAGCTCTTAAAAGAGCTGTTTTTGAAAGTTTGCGGTGTCATGTATCAGTAGCCAGGAGATCTTTTCAAATAGACTGGCTGCCAGAAGACTATTGCTCGTTTAGCACCACCCAGGGGTCACGTGTAGGGTACTTTGTGGTTAAACCTACGGACGTGAGCAACACCAACCCCCCCCCAAAAAAAAAAAATATATACATACACCGATTGCAACAACCATTGGAGTGTCGGAGCGCTGTAATGCGGTCCGACAGGTCAGAGAAGGGTCCATATAGCGACAAAAATATACATACATACACCAATTGCGACAACCATTGGAGTGTCGGAGCGCTGTAATGCGGTCCGACGGGNATTATACGTAATCAATTTTTATAGAACATTTTATCATTTAAATTTTAATCGTGGTCGAAACTTTGATAGTTTATAGTGTATAAAGCTAGAATTTATGATAATACTCAATAGATTTTCTTAATTGCTGCCAAAAACACACAAAATATTAGAATTTTATAATATAATCGAGTAGGGTTGATGATGATAATGATGATTATGATAATAAGCGCAGAGCCAAAAACGTTAGTAGTTGAAAATTAAAATTGGGTATAGGGTGCGCAATGAAAATATAAACTAAAACGCGTTTTTCGAAATTCTCGAAGCGGGAAAAAGAGAGGGAGTTAAGGATTATTCTGAAGAGCTTCCACTGTACTATTTTAGTGGTTTTTTTTTTGCGTTTCCGCGGGAAATCGAACGTATTTTTAGATCCAACCGTTTAACTGCACGCCTGCCAGACTCCTACTGTATATCACACAATGTATTTTCTATTTTTATTGTCTGATAATTAATACAAACACTTACCCTTACGGAGTTCCGAATTATACTTTTAAAATTGCACGACTACTTTCACTATTAAAATTTTTACGTATTATTTTTACTTAAAAATTATTCCAAATGACAATTTTAAGACCGATATCAGTTTCTTATGTGAAACATTATAATGAAAATTCAAGGCAAAGACGAGCATCGCGAAACACTTAGAAAAGGATTGCGCAGAGGTATTACACAGTCCTAAAGTAACATCAATCCACACGTTTAAATTTTTTAAACACTTTTCCAAAAAAATTATAAATTTGAGAGACCTCCTAATAATCGAATATGGATTAAAACTGTGAATTAAAATTCCTATCACCCTGAACTCCGTGCAGATATTAATGAACTACTCCTAAAACTTAGTTCAAAAACTGAAAATAATTGTAATTTAAGCGATACTAGTTCTATCATCTTTTCAATTTTGATTTTAATAATTATGTTTGTGTAACAAAATAATTTCAGATTAGGCCTAAATGTTTTCCCAGTTTATTAATACTTTATAAAATTTGTAAAATATATTATAGAAATTTATACTTTTGTGACGGATTTCTTAATAAAAAATAAAACATGTCACCAAAATTTATTAATTATCTTAATAATTTGTATATATTTGTAACGATTGTGTTAATAATTTTAATACTCTCGCGATTATACAGTTATTTAACTATTTAAAAAGTTTTGTTTGCGAATGGATTTTTNGCGACAACCATTGGAGTGTCGGAGCGCTGTAATGCGGTCTGACGGTTTAGAGGTTGGTTTTTACGGACGCGACAACTTTGAATATACAGTACTGCATTTTACTAGCGCTTATTCCGTTGTAGATAAAAGCCGAACGCCAAGAAGGTATGATGGAAAAGAGAAGACTTTCGAATATCACCAGTTCCTGTCTTATTAAAAAAGTGTTGATATTTTTATTGGATATTTTTGTGTTTTTAAAGGACTGTTTAGCGGCCAGTCGTCAAAAGTGTAAAGTCTGGAACACAAAGTTAATAAATGGTTTTTTCTATATTTTTATGGAAAGTACTTTGTCTTCAAAAGAATTAACTCTAATATACTCTTAGACAGTGGCAACACCTGGTTGGAGAGCCGACGCGATTATGATATCCGTAGGTGGGACAGAGGTGGGTTTGTACGGACGCGACAACACACAATATACCAAGAGAAACCAATTTTCAGTTGCTCGAAAATGGCACCGAATGTTGTTATATTCAATGATAATGTAATTGTTTATTTAAAAAAAACGTTTAGAAAGCAGACAAAAACATAATATTGAACCAGTTATTTATTAAATTAAGTGCTACTGATTCATTGGCAAAACAGACCCCATAATGACGATTGGAATTGCCTTGTTTTATTAGATGTGTCTTCTAAACATTAATACTATAATAATAATACTTTTTTACCACTATACTGTACTTATTTAGTACATTAAAGTTTTTTAAACAAGATAATTATTATTCTTGTATTTTTTTTTTTTTTTGATATATAAAAACTTAAAAATAATTTTANGTTAATAATTTTAATACTCTCGCGATTATACAGTTATTTAACTATTTAAAAAGTTTTGTTTGCGAATGGATTTTTAAAAAATTCAAAACGATAATTCATTAGAAAAAACGTTCAACTGAAAGTTAGTAAACAATAAATTATAAGAAAAGTATTTGCTAATCACATTTTAAAATCATTTTGCGCATTTACGATTTCCACATTATACACGCATGTTTTAAACGGGTACACACGGATATGGATAACCAGAGATCACTCACTATTCAGGCCAGAGAAAGGTCATCCATGGCGCCATCTAAATTGTCAAACATTAATTAACAATGCAGGCTAACAGGTGGCAATTTGGCGTCGAAACTGCCACGATGCTCACAGCGGCAGAAAAATTGAGAAGTTGCGATAAATCATCAAAATACAGTACTTGAGAAAAACTAACTAATTTAAAAACTGTGATTCGTCAGGGTCTATATTTTCATTAAAAAAAAAAGCTATTTGTTGTTATGAAATCTAAATTTGGTTTGGTTTGTTTGGTTACGGCAACGCGACACGTGAGCCATTTTCCGAGGGGAGATGCTTCCGGAGACAACTTCCAATGGAAAGCTTATTTATTTTATTTATTTAGCGTATGGCTTATACATGACACAAACAAAGCGTAACAAAATGGAGTAATACAAAACCAGAAATGAAATAGGAGAATAAGAAGCAGTAAATGTATATGCAATTAAACAATTGTAAAACTGTACAAATATGTGACTGCACATGTACACAAGGAAATAAAGAGCGTTTAGAGCTGTAGATCTAGCTCGCTTATCCACTTTACGGCTTCTGAGGTGGACGTTAGTATGTCACTCCAGTCTCCCGAGTAAGCCGCAGTCTACATTCGCGTGAAATGTGCTCAACAGTGTGACGTGGAGCACCACAGTCACACTCCGGGCTTGGAACCTTCTTCCATTTGAACAAAGAGTCTTTACACCTGCTATGGCCCGTCCTGACACGGTTTAATGCGGTCCATGTTTTGCGAGGTAAGTCGAAACCCTGGACTCTTTTCTTGCGACAGAACAGATCATGCAAGTGGAGCCTCATTCCTGTTTCCCAGCGGTTTTTCCACAATGTCATGTAGTCATCATCAGTTATGGTCATGTCTTGAGCTGTCCGAAGGGTTGGATTCCGCGATTTCAAGCGGTTAATGCTCAAGGATGGAATGTCTTGGTGAACTTGGAGTTGAGGATTTTTGCTTATCTTTAGGGACTTGCAAGCAAGAGCCTTAGATCGACGCAGGTCAGATGGCATGACTCCTGCCAATAATGGTAGCCAAAGTGCTGGTGTAGATCGTATNCTTAAAAATAATTTTAAATGAATTATTTTATTTGAAAAATGTAGCTGCAGATTGTTATTCATTCTTTTAACAAGGCATTAAATTTCACACTAGGGTTTCTTTCCCGGGATTCCCGCCGTTTATTCCCTACAAGAAAAATCCCGGGAAATCTCGCATTTCAATAATAATTTGTCATGTCAGGTTTTCTTTCTATGATTTATTATTCAAAAAGTTGCATCTTGAAGACTCACCTGAGAGAAATTTTGAGGTTTCATGCTGCATATTATTACCTATGTTTTTCAAGTCTCTACTTGTTAGTTAATGTAATATCTATGTATTGTGTTTGCGCATCATTGAACAGCGGAGCATTCGCTGAAAGTATCACTCATCGCACTTTACTTTCGAATTCTCATTTATATCCTATCGTTTGTAACTGTAAGTGTGATTATATGAAATTCCTATATTAGTCAATTACTCGTATTTTACAACAATTTATCTTAGTATAATTTATAAAAGCAAACCATTGGCGTTTTCAACTGCAGGTCTTTTTGTGACCAAATCGTGAACTACTGTAGACTAAGTGATCGATCATTTTTATTTTTTGAAGTCTTATTATGAAAAATTTTTTTTGAGAGCGAGATTTTTGTTTTCATAAATTTTTTGAGTAGTATTTTTTATGTTCAACTGAAAATAATTTTTTTAAGAAGTTCTATTTTTTGTTGAATTCAAAATAAATTTATGGAATAAGTATATTTTTTATTACATCTTTAGAAATAAAATAGTATTTTTTTCGTAATAATTATTATGTTCATTAAAACTCCCAATGAAACGCTTTATTTTTACTTTCGTCTTATAATGTAGGAGAACATAAATTAATTGAGTCTAACGTGTAGGTATGGGTGAGATCGGCCCTACACTTTTAGTTACTTACTAGAAAATAAATTAAATTATTCAAATTTATGATATTCCTGTATAATATTTTTTATTCATTTGAAATTCTATTTTACTATCTCATCCCGGGAACCCAGGAAAAGAAATTATTTTTTCCGTAATCCCGCTAAAGGCAAATTTCCCGGGAAATGAGAAACCCTATTTCACGCCTAGTCTACATTATAAACTAACTGGTTGACCTTGAGAACAGCTGGAGTCATCTTTCTCGGTTAGTTCTCATGTACTGTACTGTACATATCATGGGAATATTGGTTTAAAGCAGGAGGGGAGCTAACTTACCGCATCTATTCAAATATAACAATATTTTCGATTTTTATGCTATAAAAATACGAGGGAACCGAAAACAAGGCATGAGAAGAGTTTTACTGAACAAAAAACAAAAAAACCTGCTGATGTCATAAAAAACATTCAATAGCGTTTTAAAAAGTCTTAGCGAAGTCAAATCAGTCAAATGTAAGTTTGGAATGATTTAATTAATTTCATAAAACTCCCATAAAAAAACAATAGCGCAATTAATTACCTAATTCAGTGGTTCTTAAATTAATTAACCAGTGTTCCGCGGAACACGGGTATTCCACAGATCTAGATAGTGTTCCAAGAAAGAAAATATTTTAAAGCTTTTATTCAATTTTTTTCCCATTGCAATATTTGTAGACATGTTTTCATTTAATTCAATATGTTAAAATTTATTAATTTATTGCTTCATTGTTTCCTGAGAATAGTAAACATGGAATTACTTATCAAGTTTTGAATATATTGATGCTAATGTTCCGTGTAATAAAATGTATATGAATGGTGTTCCACGACCTCAGAAAGGTTGAGAATCACTAACCTAATTAATAAACCCTCAGAAAAAATTTTCGTGGCAAAAATAATCATGAAATTTGCAGATCATAGATAACGATGTATATATGCTGATCCATACATTTTTGAAAAAGTTATAAGTCAAGGCCCTTTTCTATGAGGTCCTTAAGGCCTGTGCCCGAGCCCTTAATGATGAATATACAGGCATTAAATCTTGTCTTAATGATGAATATAGAGGTTCCACTGTTAATCTTCTTTACTTCAAACTAGTATTGTAGTGCCATGACCCTGTACAGTACATCATACTTTTCCATTAGCAATGGTGTTGTGCCAGTCTTCTAACTCTTCTGGAGAAAATTTTTGAATTGAAATAACGACTTCCAGTTTGCAACAGAAATTTGTATATAATTAATCAGGACCTCCTGTCCTTAAGCTTTCTTTATATAGTCTTAACTTTAATGTATCTCTGTTCTTAAGATTAAGGAAGGACAGATGAACAGATGGATCGCATTGGAAATTTATAGGTCAAATTGCAGCCCAATAAAGTGAAAATACTCTAATTAAATATTAATTAAATATCTTGTAAAATGTTGGTATACTTTTCATTCAGGCTTAAATTAAGATCACATTTCTTCTTTAAATATATTGTAATTTTATTTCAAATTAAAAAAGATATGTGTAAATATTGTGCATGAAATAAAATATTAAATTTAAAATGAAAAATATATCAAAATCTGAATTTTATAAGATTTGCTAAATATAAGGTTTCTAAAAATGGTTTTCAAGCTTTTGCAGATTGTTTTGTTGTTATAGCAATTTAGTATTGTTTCAGAGGCATTCTATATATGCATTGAAAATGTAGATGAATTCCATTTGAAACAATATTAGTAAAAGTCCAAACAGTTCATAATTGTTACTAAATAAGGCTGGAAGGCTTTTACATACTTTATACTTATATAAACATATGCAAATGAACTAAGAGTAATTTCCACTTTAAATGAGAATCACTTACTTTTTATATCCTATCCTCTCACTGTATTATTTCTTTACAGTTATAATTACAGTAATACCTTGACTTACGCGATTTTCAAATCTCGCTGATTCATCTTTTGTTTGAGTGCCATGCAACTCTTGATTACTCACTCCCCCCACACTATTGTTCAGCTTACATGTTCGGACGTGTCGCGCGGAATCGACACATAGCTACAATTTATTTTGTGTTATTTATTTCTGTGTTTGTTATATCTACGGAAACTTAAGAGACTCTATGTGGTGATTTCTTGTAACCGTGAACAAATCAAAAGACAAGATAAGATTAATGAGAACATTTATTAGCTTACATACATCCGACTTGGATTTTACACAAATTGTGAAATTATACCCCAACTTACGCAGTTATCGCTCAGTTTCACCTATCGCATAAGTTCAGGGTATTACTGTACTCATTGAATGAATTATAAACCAATTAGTAGTCATTACACTTGCAAAACTAACATTTTAAACTATAAATGTTGTCACAAACAAAATATTAGTCAAATATTCCTAATTTTGATGATATGAAACCGTGCTTTACAATTTGTTTATGCTTCTAACACAATAAAGTGTTATAAATTAAGACACTTGGTGGGTTTTCTCATCTTTATTTAGTTGACAAACGTCCAGTCCCTACAGTAACCACCGGGCGGTGGTTACTGTAGGGACTGGACGTTTGTCAACTAAATAAAGATGAGAAAACCCGCCAAGTGTCTTAATTTATAACACTTTATTGTGTTAGAAGCATAAATTCCTAATTTTCTTACTTACCAAGTCTTGAAATAGCAATGACCCATTTTTTGTTTTGTTAATTTTAGGAAACCAATGAAACAGAATCTTATCTTCATTACTTTTTCTGGATTGTGACATGTAAAAAAGCATATGGAAATATACCATATTACAAATTAACAATTAATTTACAAATTTTCAATTATTATTCACTCATGTAAATGCTAATGAAAACACACAAATTTAACTCATAATTATGACCTCTGGTATCAGCTTTTTAAAACCTGTGAATGCTTTTCTAAGCAAAATGTACTATAATGTAGACCACAGAGTAAAACCTATTAGTACTATACTATCTCAGCTGCTAGGTGGGAATAGTATTAGTAAAAATGGCTGCTACACCAGTAGAGAATTCATTTTGTGTGTTAAAATTTCACATGACAAAGTCCATAATTAATATGCAACATGCATTTTGAGCAAAATTTAATAACCACATGCATGTGCATGGGAAAAGCAACCGGTTGACCTTCAACATCAGATGATGTGGAATGAGTGCAAACAACTTCTATGTGCAGCCCCAAAAAATCAACCAAAACTGCAACAAGAGAACTGGAAATGTTGAAAACAACAGTGCAGAGAGATTCTCTTTAATCATTTGTTGTAACTCCAAAAAACATTATGAAACACCCTGTACAAAAGAAAACATTATAAATTCCAATAAAAAATAGCTTTAAAAGAGCTTTCTTCAACAATATTCAGCAAAAACGAACAAAGAATATGCCATAACATTTTTATTACAACATTCATTTTAGTATTTTTAAGCTTGATATGTATATTTTGAGAAAACATGTACATAAATTTAACAAAATTGTTGTATAATATCATGGTCTGCTTGCATCAAAACTGGTGGTACATGAAGAGGATTGAACATCTGAACGGTCCGCTTCAATTTTTTGGCAAGATTTTTGTTATATGGATCATTCAACTGGAATTGTTTCCAGAGAAAGTGAGTATTTTTATTCATTTCGGAATCCTCATCTTGAGAATTATTAGACTTTGCTGCATCATCATCATCATCATCCTCATTATAATCTGTATTGGAATTTGTTTCAGTTCTGAGAATAGGAACATTGTCTGGATTACATTCAATTTGCATTTGTACTATATTTGAATCACTGTCATAATTTGTTATATTTGATACATTTTCATTGAGTTTATTTAAACCATTTTCATCACTCTTATTGGTGTCATCAGCTTCACTTCTGGTGCTGGTTGCATTTGAATCATTATCACAGTTTACTACATTATTATTATTAGATTTAGCTGCACTTGAACTATCATTTCTGTTGAAAACATAATCATCATCATCACATAGAAGAGATTTATTTCCATATGTACCCTTAAAACCTGTAAGAAATTTTAAAATAGTTAATAAATTATTGAAATTTTAAAAACCTGCAAAAATATGTTTTAATTANAAATCAAAAATATTTAATTTTCAAAAGGAGAAAAAACTTTATTGCTTTTTCCAATAAATTTATACCAAATCATAAAACTTAGTCCAGTAAAATATACAAAAACAAACTATTTTTATATTATATATGTGTACAGGTTATTACAAAAAGAATGCTACCACTTTAAATTACTGTAATTATATTAATTATTATCTGAGAAATATCCAGTACATACCAATTGACAGACAAACTATCCAAATTTCTTGTCTTATCTACTATGTCTAGGAAGGGAAATAATAAAAATAGTAACTGTAATAGAGAAGGCATTTTGTGTTCTGTAGTTTGCAAAGTTGAAATAACTCATCATTGTGCAATATAAGTAATCTGTAGAACTGTGGCTGCTGTGAGGAGTGACAATAGATATATTATAGTGAGCATAGGAAGAATATGAGTATTGGTTGGATGTGTGCTGTGTGACATTAGGTGCACACATTGAGAAATTGTAATGGAAAAATGGTAAAACTTGGACAGTTTTCTAATTTATTAATGTAAATTAAAACATTCTCAGATAATAATTAATAAAACTATAATACTTTAAAATGGTAGCAATCATTTTGATAAACCCTGTATATAAATAAAACTATTAAATGAATTTCATTAAAGACAGAACTGCATCTATAATCTATAATCCATCCACACATCTATCTAAAAATATACTTTAACTGTAAGTCCCTTTAATCAATCATTATTAACATATAGTATAAAAAGTACTAAATCTATTGACATGTTCTTTTTGTATCTATGTTATCTTTATCTTTAGAACTTTAGTTATTTATTGCTTTTTGCACAAGAGCCTATTAAGCTTATAGCATACAGCAGTATGCTATAAGCTATAATGTAATAGCAAAAAACAATATAGACAAAATAAATGTAAAAAACAATACACTGAAAATTATATGAATGAATGAATAATCAATAAAATACAATTAAATACATTGTGCAAATGTATAGGCTTGCACAACCAATCCACTAACTTAGTAAGTTTTAAACAAAGAAACTAATTTTTTATAGTTTTTTTCAAGAAATCAAATATACTATTTCAAAACCCTTTAACAAATCTCATGATCACAAAAAAGTCATACAACAAAGTTGCTCTTTATTTTGAGGCTATTCTTTGGCTCAACAAATAAAACTTGTAAAAAAATTATATATATATATATATATAAAATTTTTTACAAGTTTTTTTTTTATATATGTGTAAAAAAATGACTATATATATATATATTGTCATTTTTTTACACATACACACATATATAGTCCTAGATATTCTATTAATGATATGATTTTACATTTTGCCATTGCCAGAGAGACATTTTTATATAAAATTAAAATTCACAGGAAGAAAAGAGCCTCAAAATAAAATTCAACTCTGTTGTGTTCTTGAGATGTGTAAAAAGAACAAATTATGAATTACCTATTTTTAATGTGGAGTGTTTCTTCTAATTCTGTAAATTTTAATTATATACTTATTGTTCTAAATATTTTATCAAAATATAACTTGTTTAACATGGTCTTAAAAACATTCTCTTTATATAGATTTCTGTAAATATAGTGTTATGTTAAGTTTATTAAATATACTAAATTCAATAAATTGCAATTTTTAAATATATATATGTGGGAATCCAGGGTTAAGAGAAAGTTGTCTCTCACCCGTGTTCAGCTTCGGATCCGAAAGACCCACATTGCTGAGTCTCTGTAGGAATAAACATAGTACTACTANTATATATAGTCATTTTTTTACACATACACACATATATAGTCCTAGATATTCTATTAATGATATGATTTTACATTTTGCCATTGCCAGAGAGACATTTTTATATAAAATTAAAATTCACAGGAAGAAAAGAGCCTCAAAATAAAATTCAACTCTGTTGTGTTCTTGAGATGTGTAAAAAGAACAAATTATGAATTACCTATTTTTAATGTGGAGTGTTTCTTCTAATTCTGTAAATTTTAATTATATACTTATTGTTCTAAATATTTTATCAAAATATAACTTGTTTAACATGGTCTTAAAAACATTCTCTTTATATAGATTTCTGTAAATATAGTGTTATGTTAAGTTTATTAAATATACTAAATTCAATAAATTGCAATTTTTAAATATATATATGTGGGAATCCAGGGTTAAGAGAAAGTTGTCTCTCACCCGTGTTCAGCTTCGGATCCGAAAGACCCACATTGCTGAGTCTCTGTAGGAATAAACATAGTACTACTAAGAATAGAATTTGAATGAAATTTAAATCTTATGTTTAGAGCTTACATTAACATAATACTGATGTGATGTCTAATAATATATATTTTTCCAGATAAACATTGTTTATTTTAATGTATTTAAATAAAAAAATAATACCTGAATACATTGCTCTTTCCAAACTAAAGTTTCCTCTATTAATTATATTGCCAAGACTATGTAACAGAGATAAAACAATTGTACTGTCAGTTGGTCTTAAATCTGCTGAGAATACACCATTCAACATATCAGCAAAATACTGATATATTGCACCAATATCAGGCTCTGAATCTGTTCTTGGTTTCAAATGTGGCTCATTTTTAGCAGCATTAGAAAATAACTGAAATAAATAATATCTTTTAATAGTCAGAATTACTCCTGTGCATCTAAGGGTTAACTTAATCATTCACTGTTCATGACACAAATTCAAATATATCAATGTACTTACCTCTGCAAATATCATGGATGAATCATCTCTCTTAAATCTAGCGGGAACTTCACCACTTGCAGCTTCATACCAGGATTGAATAATTGTTTTCTTATTGTATTTACTATCCTTTTTATCTTTACTATGCTTTTTTAATAGAGATGATCTTCTGTATTCCAAATGCAAACTGAAATCATATTGTATACATTTAAAAATCTATAATCCTACAATCAAAATACAGTAGACCCCCCTATAATGCTTAGATACGTTCCACGCTAATCAAATTTTACGTTGTAGGAACGATTAAATACATGAGCCAATCACAGCCCGATAGGTGGGAACTTTACGGACTAAGGCTGTTTGAAAGGTTTTCTTCTATAAAATTAACCGATTCTAAACTAATTCGACTCAACATTTCCAAAATACGTATAATTTTTTGGAAATAATCTGTATAAACTATGCTATAAACAAAAAATTATAGGATTACTTACCGAGTGTGTACCATTCGACTACGCCGTTGCTTAAAGCTGGTTTTCATCGCGGAACAGCACATTAAACGGCGGCCACGATTTCTAATAACGAATTTTTCGCATAAAAATAACTTGACCTTTGGAGACATCATTAATATAAATAAATTTTTATGGACGTTGAATAAGAAGTGTTTCTTTCACAAGAAATGTATAAAATTAGTGCTGTATTAGACTTACGGTACCTAATTTACATACTGTACAGATGATAATAAACTCAACTTACTAGCCTAAAATCTCCGTAGGGTGTTGCCAGGCGGCAGAAAGCATATATATAATTATAATAAAGTTACAATAAATTAAGTTAATATATAATTATATGTACAGTACCTAATTTATATATAATTTATATATAATATTAAACAAATGATAGCAAACTCAATTTAGCCGCTCCGTAGCGTGGCGCAGGGTCGGAGGTAAGTAGTTCGGCTGCTCATCCACTATTGGTCCAGACTCTATCAATCTTGTCGCGAAACGACGTTATAGGAGGTACTTTATACGAAAGTTTCTACAATTTTTTCGCTACATTATAGGAATTGTCGTTATAGGAACGTACGTTATAGGGGGGTCGACTGTATATCAAATATAGAATTGCTTAACACATTACAATATTGAAAATGTTACAAAATTCTAAATCTTTATTTTAACATTTTTGTTTCTAAAAAATATCCATTTCAAAGAAAATAATAACTTCCACGTAAAGATGGTGGACATGGCCTGATTGACATAGTTAACCTTCACTACAAACAAATACAGACACTAAGAATTTTTCTACAAAAAACAAGAAACATCACAGTTACATAAAGCAGAAACTCTAGCAGACTCAAATAATACAGCATTAAATTTACACTCACAACATATAGACACAACACAATATATAAAAAGCATAGAATCATTAAGCAATCATGGGTTCTAAAGAAACACCATGGCAGGTATCCCTACAACCTGGTTTAGGATTTTGGATTTTGTTGACAAAACTGCATCAAACAGCAGGTTAGCTTGGGGATGCCTCTTTGGGGAGACAGAAGGATTCATGATTGCTATTCAGGATCAGGTCATATATACTAAAAACTACAGAAAACACACCCAAAGATACAAAACTCACAAATGATACATGCAGAAAATGTTACATCATGCCAGAAACTATACAACACATCACTTCTGGTTGCAAGCTCTTGATACAGACAGATTATTTACATAGACATAATCAAGTGACAAATATAATACATCAAGAGCTTGCAAAGAAACACAAATTATTAGACATCCATGAGCCATACTACAAATACATCACACAGACAGTATTGGAAAACAACATGCACAAAATATACTATGACAGAGCCATAATCTATATATATATGTTGCAAGAACATCTGCTGCCAAGAACGTGTATTGTCTGGAACACAGAAATAATAAATGGTGGTCCCTTTTGGGCAGACTGTCTTCAATTTTATTTAAAAATAATAATCTCCATCGGACGAAAATTTACAGATATATGTTGCAGTCAAAACCCGTTTTTAGTTAGAACATGTTTTAACTAGTTGAAACTTTTGAATTTGCCAATTAGAACGCAGTCGGTTAACTGATGTGACGGTTGATTGGTGGTCAGATAATCAATGCTCTACTGTAATAATAATACTGTATAAGGTTATAAAGGTGAAATTCAGACATTTTGATTTTTTATAAGAAATGACTAGAAAGAAATGTTCTAAACTGTTCAACATGGGTATATAAGGAGAATAACCAGGAGGCATTACTCATTTCATCAATATTTCATTGGAAATCAATGCATGTCTGATAATAGGAAACTTTTGAAAAAACACATTTGAGTACTGTTGCTCTCACTTCAAAAGTGGCAATAATGCAACAAAAGCTTATGTTCTCACCTATAAAGTATTTGGCAAGAACACAGTCAACAGATAGACATGCCTGTGACTGTGTCAGTTGGTTCAAGAAATTCAAAAAGATTTCTAGCTTCAAGATGAATCTCTCCAGGCAGTGATTCCATCATTGATGATGATATTCTACTGCAATTGAGAAACAATAATCCATGGTTGACCACCATAAAATTAGCATAACAACTTGAGTGTTCTCATATACTCCAAAAATAGACAAAATCTAATACTATCACATCATGCCAGCATATAGAGCAAAGATTACTTTAGAGAAGCCAGCCTGTCGGAACTGGGAGGTTCTACGTAATCCACCTTACAACCCAGACTTGGTGCCAACTGATCAGCATCTATTTCATGTCCTTCTAAACTATATTGCCAATAAATTGATATAGTTCAATAACAATATGTGATGCTTGAGACTTTCTTCAAAGGAAAACTCCAGTCATTCTACGATCACAGGATTGAAAGTGTGCAGCAAAGATGGCAAGATATGATTGATATTGATGGTGATTACCTACAAGAATAAACTGTAGTTTTGTCGAGTTAATTGTCAATACAGCATTTTTTCTAAAATGTCTAAATTTCACATTTACAACCTGAGAAAGCAGCTATATATTATTATTCTGTTATTAATTTTAATTAATATGGTTTCAAGTTTGGTTAACTTAAAGAATGAAGTATCTATTCCAAATATTTTCAAATAACATAATTCATTCGTTATAAGTTCTATTGTCAGCTATTATCCCCTGCATTAAATGATGATGACTTCCTGAATATACTGTAATTCCTGTATGACTGGTGTAATAAGTCTAGTATTTAAGTCAGACAATAAGAGCCAAGAATAAAATTCATAAACAAATAACTAGACATGAAGCATTGTAGTAAGTAATTCATTTGATAATTCAAAAATTTTTAATTAATAAAAATATAGATTATATCATTGCTGTTTTGTCAAAAGGGTGTAAATGTCAAATACCATATTCATTTTACAAGAGAGCTGAATAAAGTTTGTGTATTTTTTAAAAACCATGACAAAAGGAGTGTTAGGAACATAAGATATTCTTCTTGTCAAAAACATCAATATATTAGGCTATACTATTAGTGTTGTAGTTGTTAAATTAAACACAAAATTTCTTAAAAACTACAGGATGGTGGAATCAAGACTAAAGTTTTATGAAAATCCACATACAACACACTATTTATTCCATGGGTCTCACATGATCACTTTCACAGCCTTGATTAGAAGGGTATGCACCCATTGTTGACTCTACTACATTAAAACTCTTGGAGATGAGCATCTCGGTCATTATTGTAGGATCATACAAATATTCATTGTTAACTTCCAGAACAGTCCAGCTTTGGACAGATGTGACACTACTGAAGTAGACTGTAGAGTGGTGAAGTACAATCACCATCTTGATATCATATTTAAGGAAAAGTACAAGCAGGAAAATATTATATAAAAGAAATCCTATAGTTTATAAACTCCTGAAGAATGACAAAGATCCACGAAACTCCATAAGAATATCAGTTGTTTATACCACACTCCTATCACAGATGACAGGGTAACACATGACCCTGTTTATGTAGGAGCCACCATGCCATGCCATGGACAAAATAATATTGAATTGAAGGATGCCATAAATGTGACTGATAAATTGGGAGTTGAATATGGTGGAGACGAGTACTGATTTAGTTCATTTGTATAATGCAACACAACATGTGGATTGATCTGCTGAGGAGGATACCTCCCAGGAGGACTTTTATTGGAAAATGGCCACTATTTAGGTGTTACAAATATGAAAAAACTCCATGTGTCAGCGTGTTAGTTAGGTACAAACCCACAACCAACTACTAGTGTTCAGTGATCTTATCCACTCAGCCATTGGTAGACCACACTTCTCCAAAGTATATAGACTGAATTCAATCAGACAAATATTAACTAGTAGTTAGATGTTAAAGTTTAAGTATCTCTCAGCCCATAATGTTTGTGAAAAGTGAAAACTTTTTGATTGTGACCCAAACACAAATTTGAAAATTGTTCATATTGTTGCTCTTTCCTTACATAATGTCTACATAGTGTATTCAATTGATTAAAATCATACGAAACACACGATTTATGATTTGATAATACAGTGGAACCTCGGTATACGTCTGCTTTAGAATACGTCAAATTCGGAATACGTCCTGTTTGGACAAAACAAATTTTGCTCGGTATACGACTTAATTATACGCGCCATCTATGAACAACTGTCGGTGTACTAGACCAGACTAGACGTTCGCGGTGCCACAGTTTATAACTTTATTAGATTTCTTCTGATTTTAATTTCTAAGTAAAATTTTATTATTAATCATGAATTGCAAGAAGGCAAATGAAAAGCAACAGAAAACTAAAAAAATGACTAGATTCACAACTGAAAAAAGAGATTGTTGAGAAATATGAAGGTGGCACGTGTGTTCGAGATTTAACTGTTGCATACGGTATTCCGAGAACGACGATATTGACAATCGTGAAAAATAAAGACATTATTAAATCTGCTAACGTTGCGAAAGGGGATAAATCAATTTCTAAACAGAGATCGAAGACATTAGATCATGTCGAGAAATTGCTTTTGCTTTGGATAACTGAAAAACAGTGTGCTAGAGACACCGTATCAGAAGCAATTATTTGCGAGAAAGTTACAAAAATACATGCTGATCTCATGAAAAATCAAGCAGGAACTAGCGAGGAAAGCGAGGTGTTTCAAGCCAGCCTTTTTTTTTTACATGAGAACGAATTAATCATTTTTACATTACTTCTTATGGGAAAGGTTGATTCGGTATACGTTCTATTCGGTATAAGTCAAACAATCAGGAACGGATTAAGGTCGTATACCGAGGTTCCACTGTATAAGGCAATACAATGCAGGCAATTTGCCAGGAAGTATGCCTCCTGGGAAGACTTTCCCATGGGAAATTGTCCCTTAATTACGTGTTAGATACCAGAAGAAAACTCGGAAAATGCCGTGTTGTGTCTTGACTGTTACGGGTCAGGAAAAAATCCACAATCATCAGTATTCAGTGGTTTGAAAAATGTGTGAAGTAATTAAAGAAATCAATTACAAACAGCAATGACTACAAGTTAACTTTTAATCTCTCAGTCACATACTAGTTTGCAAATTTTGTTAAAAATGATGAAAAAGCTAAACTTTTTAATTGGACAAAGTGAAAAAGTATAAATTTAAGTATTGACACATCCTACCATTTTAAGCAGAAGGAAATGCAATTTTGAAAAAGCAAAAACTTTTCTTTGACATATTCATTGTATCTTTCCTTGGATTAGTAATTTATTCATTCATTTTAGAAATTATTTATAGTTTCTTAAAATGTTATCAATAATCCTCCCATTCTTTCCAATTTTATAAATTTTTAATATGCTCGCTTTACCCAGGGGTGGACTGGCTATATGGAAAATGTGGAAAATTCCACATGGGCTGTATACAATTTGGGCCATTTTTTCTAAATATGTACATAATGTACCGTTTGGTTAAGTTTAATTTAAAAAAATTCATATATTTTTTTGTTAAGTAAGGTGTATAATATAGGTATATAGGTACATGTGTAGGCCTGTATCATTTTACCCGGCCCTACCCGTATCCGAAGTTAAATTAGTTCGGCCGATATGAGCCAAACATTATATTAGCCCAAACAGAAAGAATCCTAAGATAAAAATAATCAAAACTACCTTCTAAACAGAGAAAATTGGTCATTTGTTTACATTGCTAGAAACTATTCAGCACTCCTATGAATCTTAATGCTAAACTATAGAAATGCGAGTTATTAGTTTCGTACCTAGCCACCAAAGCGATGATTGTAGTCATAACAAATTTAATGGCCACTTATATTATTTCCTTTATTTTATAAATAGGTAAGTAAAAAATGTTATTCAATAATAATTTCTTTATATTCCAAACAATTTAATTAAAAATAATCTATTTTGTAGTGTGAGGCGGGGACCTCACCCCTCTCCGATAGGAAACTGATTGTCGAACTAAAGCTAATAAATCGGTGATTTATTTCGTAAACAAGAACGAGTGTAAGNAAACTGTAGAATTGCGAGTTATTAGTTTTGTACCTAGCCACCAAAGCAATGATTGTAGTCATAACAAATTTAATGGCCACTTATATTATTTCCTTTATTTTATAAATAGGTAAGTAAAAAATGTTATTCAATAATAATTTCTCTATATTCCAAACGATTTAATTAAAAATAATCTATTTTGTTGTGTGAGGTGGGGACCTCACCCCCTCTCCAATAGGAAACTGATTGTCGAACTAAAGCTAATAAATCGGTGCTTTATTTCGTAAACAAGAACGAGTGTAAGACGATTTAATTGTCGCATTCCCGGACCAAATTCANATTTTGTTGTGTGAGGTGGGGACCTCACCCCCTCTCCAATAGGAAACTGATTGTCGAACTAAAGCTAATAAATCGGTGCTTTATTTCGTAAACAAGAACGAGTGTAAGACGATTTAATTGTCGCATTCCCGGACCAAATTCACACGTCTTCGATCTAGATCAGGGAAAGTGGGAGAGAGAGCAAACGGGGAGAGTTCGACTATCATCTTACAGCGAGTTCAAAGCACATTAGACCAAAATTTACGGGACTACACTAAATATTCCTGAAAACGCGTTACAAAAATTAAGCAGTACTGTACTTTAATACAGTTTAATCCAGTAGCTACTCAACACAATATTATTTCATAATTGCAACATTTTAAATCGTCATGGAATATTTTAAAGGAAAATGTCAATGAAACTTTTATAAAATTAAATGAAAATGAACATTCTACTGATGATCAAGTAGAAACTAATAAAGATGCGATTTTATCCTCTTACTGCATTGCTTGCAAAAATTGCTCTATTTGTTGTTATACTATATTATTCAGATATAACATGTTAAGTGTCGCTTATTCTATACTTGGTCAAGCATACAAATATCTGCTATTTATGTCTGTAACACAAGTGTCCGGTGAACAAAGCTTTTCTATGTTAAAATTAATTAAAAGCAGGCTAAGATACTTATAAGTATCTCGCAAGAAAATCTAGAAGCCTTCGTGTTAATGTTGTTAGAGAAGGATTTTTTAAACGAAATAAATTCTGATGATGTCGTTAATATTATTGCTCAACAAATCAAACTTCTAAATAAAAAATTAATATTGTAGAATATAGACTTGTGCTTATTGTAATTTTTGTCAATGTTGTATTTTGAATATATTTAAATATAAATAAGAAAAAAATACATTTTTTTTTGTGGGCTGGGCTGGTAATAAATTTTCCACACAAAAATTTTAGGACCAGTCCGCCCCTGGCTTTACCGGAAGAAGTTGACGATACTAACGAAAACAAAGAAAATCACTACGATCACCGACCGGCATAGGGCATTTCACCGGTAAGCAGTCACCACACAATGTTTTAGTAGCGAATTCTACTACTAAGCAGCGATCTCAATCTGTAATCTTTAAACTGTACACATAATTAATGGCTGGCCCCTCGTAATCTTTCGTATCAATAATTTTATTAATCAGAAACTTCTTACCGAACTTCATTTACGTCTTTTGTCTTGATGAAATCGGCCACTTTATCCAAATGATAAAATCCAAATTGTCTAAGGCCTCTCAACAAGAGAGCTTTTTCGCTAAAAGAAATACAAGCAAATCTTGCATTAATGCTGCTTCTTTTGGTAAATATGCATATATACAAGTCTACCCCCCCCCTATAACACTGTTGATTATTTTATTTTATATGAATTCCATGTTGTACGAGTCACTTAGATTTTACAAATACGTGAACAGTTCACAGCCCGGCATACATATTTGTAAAATCTAAGTGACTCGTACAACATGGAATTCATATAAGATGGAATAATCAACAGTGTTATGGGGGGGTCGACTGTAATTAATTGAAACTTACGACATTGTCCATGTTGACGTTCCAAAATCAACTGTACTCCTACGTCGAACTTTTTTACGTGTTATTATTTCGTCTCGTTCTTCGTCTTCCCGTATTTTTTTCTTTTTTTTCGACGAATTCGACCTCTTACGGTTCCCCATCGTCAGTTATTACGTCGTATTCACATTAGAAATATACTATTTTACTAATTTCCATTTGTTTTTCTTCCATTCGTAATTATCAGTTTTAAATTTACTTTATTTATATTGAAGTACGTGAAACGTTTAAGCGCGATTTACACTGAACACGTACGAAAACAAGGAGCGCGAACAACGAAACTACTAGCGCCAACAACGAAACTACTAGCGCCACCTGTACAAAAATATGAAAAAAATTTCAAAAAAATTATATCAGTACTACAATGAAATACTATTATGTTATTTTGTTAAAATCTATTTTTCTAAACTGATTAAAATTGTCCTCTGTAATTTTATTATATTCCAAAAATGGATTAATCATTTAAAAGTTTGAGTGAACTTTTTAAATTCCATACAATAGGCTATTTTAATAAACCTAAACCCATTATGGATTCGACCAGGCCCACAACGGAGTAGTTGGTTGGTGAGGGAAGGGGCCTTGTCATACCCTAACGGACGACTTTCCGAAATATTTCAGAATTTTTGATCCCGTCCGGATTTTCATGCCGGCTCCCCAGAGCAGTAAGCCGCTACTCCAACTGCTAGGCCATTCGACATTTTTTAAATTGACTGAGAAAATCTAAGGACTTTTGTGGTTTCCACAAAATATAAAGTCATTACTTTTGCTGTCATGAATTTTAAGATTTTAGTAATGGAAATATGTTTGCCGTTCTCTTTTTAAATAAAATACATCTAAGTACAGTACGGTTTACATATATTATTCGTGTATGTATACACTTATGCAACGTATAATACATCATGCGGCCTTACTAATTCCTTCTGAAATACGTTATGGCATTCCGATTAAAAATTATTTTCCATCTTTGGATTAATGTAGTATATATATTTTTAAAAACATTGTAAATTTTTTTTATAATACCGTAATCTATCAATATAATAAGAATTTTTAGTAACGTTTCTAGATTTACAGAATAGTGCATTCAAGACGCTGATCCGCCATATTTGGTTCGATTGTTAACGTTCTACTAATATTGCCACATTTTAATTGTTAATAATATCTGCGAGTTGCGTTATTTTATATCTAAAAATAACTTTAATATTATATTAAATCAATAAAATGCATAATACGTATGGTAAAATATAAATTGTGCTTGCTAAACAGAAAAGAATTTAAACACGATGGAATTCTATTTGAATACTCTACTCTACTCTAATTCACGAAGTCAAAAAATGACATTTTGAGCAAATATGTCATACGAACAGGGGTTTTATTCTTAAATTAAGTTAGTATTTTTTTTCTGCGTGTAATTCATCTTTTATTACTTTTATACTGTAAGGTCTCTTTTTTATGCGATTTTGAAGTTGTGCAGTTTGTATTTCATCCAAAAATTTCTTGGACAAATATACATATAGGCTTGTTTAGGAAGCCCGCGTATAGACAGTCTCCAAAAATCGTGGAACGCTCAAAGCTCACTCCATTTGTTCCACTGACATATAACGTTTATGGATGCAAAGAACAGCTAGATCTACCTTAATCGCTTTAGTTCCTAGCAATTTTTGATATAAATGTAATTAAACATAAAAAATACTTAAAACTGAAAAAAACGAAAGAAATGCGTTAATTTTGAAGAAAAAGCTTCAAAGTTTAACTTCCTTTGTCTCGCCCTTCTGTGAAATTTAACACCGATGAGTCATTGTTTACACATCTGGATGACCTTGAACACAGCTGGAGTTGGATTTCCCGGGGCATTCTCATAGACGTCGCGGGAGGACAAGGGTTTAAAGTAGGGTGAACACTAGCTGGCCGTATATTTTTAAATATTTTTAAAAAATTTGGAGACTTAAAAAACATTCCAAAAATTCAAAAAAAAAATTTAAAAAATGGCCTTAAGGACCGTGTTTTATGTAACGCTATGTAACCTGCCCGAGTTAACTCGGGCGAGGAACTAAAGGGGTTTTAATTAACTCTTCACATCCAGATGTCAGTGATTTGTTTTTAGAGTGAGCTTTTGCAATTCGGGGATTCCCCTTGTACATGATACTTACCATCGACAAGTCGCTATTACATCATTCTGAGTTTCGCATTGAAAGGTATAAACTGTAATTGTTTTGAAATTAAATTTTATTTTAGCGGTGTTTTGTTCATTTTTATAATAAGTAGCGAGTTTAAATTTTGCTGATTTCAAGTTGCAGTAATAAGCAGCCTATTTCTTTTAATTTCTGCAAACTTTTTTATGCGGTTTTAAGTTAATTTTAACTCGTTGTTTTGGTTTTATGCGATTTTAGAAAATTACGGAACGTATCCCTACTTTTCCAAGGCAAGTAAAGTCTTTTTTTATGCGAATTTTTTATATGCGCTTTTCTGTAGAACGTATCCACCGCATAAAACGAGACCTTACAGTACTCCCAAATTTCTTCTATTTTTAGTATATATTTTTAGAAATATTTATGTATCACGACAAATATGTTTTATTTCACACATTTGGTACCTCCTGCCATCTGTAGGGAAAAACTTTAACTAATTACGTAAATATGAGAAAATGGCGACCGAGTGGGAAGAAGTGAAGAGACTCGCTGCAGATTTTCAAAGAGCTCAATTAAGTAGCACTGTACAAAGGTACTTACGGATAAATAACGCACGAAACGTAATCTCGTTTAATTATAATTAATTTTGAAAGAGAAAATTATTTATTTAATAATATTTCGTACGTCGATTAAATCACAGCTGTTTGAAATTGAAATATATTGCCACATCATCAGTTGATTATTTGCTTTTTTAACTAATTTGGTTCTTATCTATTTTTATGGTCTAGCACTTGGGAAAAACGTATTTCATAAGACGGTGAACGGACAATTGATGTGTTCTTTATTATATTTATCAAGTTAAAATTTGAAAAATTGACTACATTTTATATTCTTTTCAAGTCTTTCATATAGTCTTATACAGTCGACCCCCCATAACACTGTTGATTTTTCCGTTTTATATGAATTCCATGTTGTACGAGTCACTTAGATTTTACAAATACCTGTGCCGGGCTGTGAATGGCTCACATATTTGTAAAATCTAAGTGACTCGTACAACATGGAATTCATATAAAACTGAAAAATCAACAGTGTTAAAGGGGAGTCGACTGTATTTATTTAAATCCTTGAACATAAATTGTATAATTCATTGATCTTACAGGATACAAATTTCTCATATGAAAACATAGAAAACAAAAAAACATTAAAATTGACAATGATTTGATTCATTCTTATGATTAATAAAATAAATTTACAAAATTAAAATGTATTTATTAAGATTTTTGGTTTGATAATCAAAAACTGTGTAAGTTTGCAATATAATTTTAATTAATAGCGTACGTCGCATGTAAATGTCACGCGTGTCTTTTTAATATTTGTTTAACGATTTTGAAAATAAAATGCGTTATTGAAAAATTTTATATTTTCAGGTTATCCGAAAGGAATTGCATTGAAATTGTTAAAAAACTTATAGAGTTGAAATTAATTGATGTTATTTTTACGACCGATGGTAAAGAGTATATTACTCCTCAACACTTGTTAAAAGAAATAAAAGATGAATTGTTAGTCCACGGAGGTAAAAAGTTTATCGTAATTTTTTTTTATTTTTTGTATTAAATAAAACATTGAACGTGTAAAGTGTTTATCGCATCTCTTTCTTAATATAAATATAGTTTTAGCGCCACCTGTACAAAAATATGAAAAAAATTTCAAAAAAATTATATCAGTACTACAATGAAATACTATTATGTTATTTTGTTAAAATCTATTTTTCTAAACTGATTAAAATTGTCCTCTGTAATTTTATTATATTCCAAAAATGGATTAATCATTTAAAAGTTTGAGTGAACTTTTTAAATTCCATACNCAGTCTTTTATATATATAAAAAAAACTATATTACATACAAATAAAAACCCAGCGAAGCAGGTCCTTGCAGCTAGTTAATAAATACAATTAAAAAGGGATAAAAGACTTTTTGGTGAATCTTTTGCATTTTTTTTGTACTTAGCCTCAAATGAAGGTACAGTTTTATCACATTTTTGCATGATCCTGTGTGTTTGAAAAACTTTTAAGATACTTATTTGTCTTCAGTTGCATTAAAAACTTCTTTAATAAACACTGGTCTACTCCAGGCTGCATTATAATATAATGCAGATTTTCAATCTGGTTGTTCACCAGATTGAAAAATTTTCACCATATTGTCAATTTGGTTGACATCTTGGGATAGAATTCTTGGGTAATGGTGTCCTGTTTTCACTATTCATGTGGTGGCTAAAAAACAAAATGCTCATGACCATAAAAATTCTACAGCTATATTCAGCTCTATAGAAACAATAGCAGATAGATACTACATTATTCAGATAAAGCCAGAACTTTAAGTTGCTTTTTGCTTTATCCATTTTATTTTAGATAATGTCATCTTGTGACTTAGATACAATGTGCTTTATACAGATAAAGTTTAAAATTAGTAGATTGTTACTTGCTTTAATCAAAAGACTTGGATAAAGTTAGCATTAGGCTTATTAATTTTAGGTTTATTTGATACATGGACTTTAGCAGTAGTATATAGTTTTTATAAAGAAAAAAAATTGAGATTTTACATATTTGTGTTATGTACAAAAAAGAAACAGTTCAATCTTCAGACAAACAATAGCCTTGTAAAACTGGAACAATTTTTTTATAAAACAATTTAAAGTTAATTGAAATTTGTTCTAAAATAAACATTTAAATTCTAAATTAGTACAAAAAATAAAATATACTATTGAATGTAATTTTATAATTTCTGCAATTCAATTTTAAAAAGTTTTCAAATTAAAAAATAATTTATAATTTCAAATAAAAGATAAAAAGAAAATTTTTATTTTTATTATTGGGCTGCAATTTGAAAAAACTGTAGACTTATAAATTCTCAGTCATCTATCTGTCTGTCTTTATTAACCTCAAGAATAGAGTTAGATAGATGAAAGATGAGACTAGATATGGAAACCTTGGGGGCAGGAGGCTCAGATTAACTATATATGAACTTCTGATGGAAACTGAAAGTCACGTTATTTCAATTAAAAAATTTTCCCCTGAAAGTTGTTGGATAGATGACTAGCAAGACTTTATTGTTAAAGGAAAAGTGTGATGTACAGGGGCAAGTCAGTACTAATTTGAGGTGAAGTGCATATATTTTAAATTAATTAATTAAAAATATGATTAAAAATTGCAGCCTGGCATTATGATGATGTCACAATAAATACATGCTCATTCCATTATTCATTTTATATACAGGGTGGGAAAGAAAGTCACTTAACACCTCTGTTACAGAATATAGAATGTATCCAAGTTAATTTTGGGACATTTCAATTTTCAACGCGAGTGTTGAGTGTTGAAGTCAACAATTTGACATCATCAACAACATTCCAACTCAAGTACAAAGTGCTTAATTCCCATAATTTCATTCTCAGCAAGATGGATTCCATTCAAATGTCTTACCCACAATTTATTGGAAAGTAACAGTCAACATATCTGTTGAGTGCTGAGTGTGTTGAGACAGCGCTGACAACAGCACCACTTCAAAAGGAACAACTTTTAACGAACATTGAGATCAGTGCTGAGTCAGTGTTGAAAATTGGAATGTCCCATTTGCTCATGTCAGGAACACATTAGATCAAGGTGGAAACAGATCAATGTTTGTTACATGCAGATGGCAGCCATGCTGAATACAATTCTAAAACTAAATGGGAAGGGGGTCATGTGACACATCATTTAGGGTCAGAATTTCACAAGGAATTGATTGCTGAAAGATTTATTGACCTACCTCAAATAATTATGGAGTTATGCACGTTACATGATGTGTTCAATGTGCTGTTCCTGAGCTTGTGTGCAGGCCCATAGACTCCTCTCTCATTCACGCACAACATTGTGCAATCACATCTGGTGTGATAGCACTACGTGCTTTAAAGATCCATTCCTGCAAATGTGCCAGACTGCACGCATATTTTGACAGCATACAAGAGAGACTTTACGTGTCCCCATAAATAAAAGTTCAGTGACTTCAAATCGAGAGTGAGGAGGGCCACTCAACAGGGCCATGCTAGCCAATCTGCCTACCAGAAAACTGAACATCAAGATAATCTCGTAGAAGGTAAAGTGTGGTGGGGCACTGTCTTGTTGAAAAAAGTCAAGAAATGTGCCATCCTCTGTAATGTACTCTGCATTGAGATTATCACCAATGAAAAAATGGACCAATAACCCTGGTTCTCCATATCTCACACCACACTATCATTTTATAAACTCCAATCATTTTGCTGGTATCATTCCAATGAGGGTTTTTAGGAGACCAGTAACATGTGTTCTGTTTGCTAACTTTCTCATTAACATAGAAATTTGCCTCATTTATGTGGATAATTTTGAATCCAAAGTGCTGATCTTCCTGTTCAGACATCATTCACTAAACTGGACCTGACGATCGGTATCATCTTTACTTAGGTAATGCTGTAACTGCAATTTATAAGGGTGCCATTTATGCTCATGCAGGATCTTATGGATTGATGGTCTGCTGATACCGCATTCCTGAGACAATCATTGTTGGCTGTGGGGTGGACTTTGCAAATGATGCCAGCCCTACATATGGTGGTCTCTTCTTCTGTAACATCTTTGGGACAGCTCAAATGTTTCTTATCATGTACCAATCCCTGAATTTCTGGAGTAGGTTGGCAACTGTTACATGTGACACGGACTTTCTGTGTGGATGACGTTGATTAAAATCCTGTGCAATTACTCTGGAACTTCTCTCCCTTGTCATCAGGATGATTTTGATGTGTTCTTCCTGTGTTAGAGGGCATTGTGTTGTCTGTTCTTCACATCTGTAACAATAAAGGAAACACATTAATAACTCTGTAACCATTTGAGGTAGGTCAATAAATCTTTCAACAATCCTGTGAAATTTGATCCTAAATGATGTGTCACATGACCCCCTTCCCATTTACAGTTTTGGAGTTGCATTCAATACATTCAGTATGGCTACCATCTTAATGGCAGTCATACTGAATGCAATTGGTAATTTATGTGTTCCTGATATGAGCAAATTTACTTTGGGTACATTCTATACTCTGTAGCAGAGGTAAGTGACTTTCTTTCCCACCCTGTATATTTGTCTAAGGTATAAGTAAATATAACATAAATATATTATTGAATATTCTTGATATTTGATAAATTGTATTGTTTTTTATATTAAATGTCAAAGTATATAAAAGAAACAAAGTAACAATTATTTCTTAAAACAAATAAAACTTAGACAAATGTTGTATAACATTACTTTGGAAATTTAATATTTTAAAATTATTCTTAAATTAATAATAACTTCTTTTTCTGGCAATATTGAATTTTTATCAGATGGTTGAAAAGTCATGAAATAACCAAATACACTAGATAACCTTAGTCTAATTTTTAATAGCAAAACATACATAAAAACTGTAAAACTGGATATAATTAATTAATAATTAGCTTAATTTGGCCTGAAAATAATCCAACTTTTAGATATACAAAATTATGAGAATGGAATTTAGAATATTTGTGTTTATATAATTTAATTTAGTTTCTTTCAATCTTGTATAGTTACATAATGAAGCTATAAATATTTCCTTGCAAATATACCAAGTTTTTGATTAAAACATTTAAGATTTAAAAAAAAAATTTAGTTGAAAGTTTGAAAGGTTTTTTAAAACAATATACAAGTAGAATTGTAACAAGTCTCTCCTCAGCTGATAACTGAAAATAAATAGTACAACGATTATGGTTCTTATTCCAAAATTGTTTACCAAGTGAGAAATTGACTGAAGAGAGACTTTTATCATCATTATATAAGAGTGGCTCAATAAATAATCATCTGGGGTAACAACTATGTTGTTGCTTATGGCTGATTATTTATTGATTTACCCATATATACACCATTGGATAAGTATTAAACTCTTTCCATGCCAATAGCCACTGTCATTGCCATCAACTTCAGATCACTCTGTTCACTACACTTTCTATCATTAAAATACTACATATACATTAAAAAAAATTGAGTAACAACATAAATTAATTTTTTAAATTGTTATTCAATTCATAAAATAATTCATTAATTTCACAAATTATTTTACATCTTAAAAAAGGTTTACAATAATTTATAAAATGTAATTATAAAAATTATTTTTTATAGGAAGAATTAACTTGGTAGAGTTATCTCGTATATTAAATATTGATTTTAGTCATATTGAAAGTAAAGCAAATGAACTCGCAAAAAGCGAAACAGAATTGAAACTTATACTCGGACAATTGATTGATAAGTAAGTATAATTTTTTAAAATAAATTATTTAAACAATTATTAAACATAAACAATTTATTAAATAGTTTATTGACTATTTATATGATTTATAATAAAATTTAAAGGCAATATTTAATTAAAATTTTCATGACATTTATGAAAATTATGTTAAATAATTTATTTTAGGATATTCTATAAAATATAATTTAATTTATATTTTTATATAAAAATTTGATGGTATGATATGTTGTAAAGTTTCAAAAAATGTAATATTCATCAATGAGCCTTAACTAAAATGTTTTGCTTATTTCTGTATTTTTATGTGTTTAGTTAGAAAAATATATTAAAGTTTCACAGTTTCAGAAGACAAATTTGTGACCTATGATATAATTTTTAGTTTTAATATTTACCAAACTGTTATCTCTTATGTTAAAATTAATAATTTTTTTTTTAAAGAAAAACACACAGTTCTTTGTAATTAGATTTCCAAAGTAAGATTTTTATTACTTTGAAATAAAACAAAAAAATTTATTTCAGTACATATTTAGATGGTATAGCAGATGAAATTAATGACAAGCTTCAGCAGACTGGTCAAATAACTATAGGTGAACTCACTAAACAATATGACTTACCTGGAGATTTTTTAGAAGAGGTGAGTATTATAAGGAATTTCTCACTCATTTAAGCTACCTAATCAACATATTGAGCCTTTAACTAGTAACTTGTTTTATGGAACAAACTTATAAGAATTAAAAAAGTGTATGTTTAAGATTTTACTTTAAATTATTTGAATCATACATAACAAGTATAGTACTTACATAAACATCATCATTATGTAGTATGATTTGTAATTGATATGATAATAAACTGCTGTTTACAACATATATGATTGATAGTAGTTTTTAAAATGAACTTTGCCAACAATATGAATTGCATCATTCTTTCTTATAGTGGTCATGTAGATATTTTCTTGGCTATTGTTGTTGTTATGAAATCTTTTCTCAGTAATATTTATCAATTATTTAAAGACATTTATTGTTCTAATTTATATTCTTATTTGATAATTTTAGTTTTCTTTTAATCAGAAATACAGAATTAAATATAATTTTATATTTTATGGTTTGTGGAAGCAAATGGATACGTTTTTAATTTAACTCACTGACTATGAAAGGTTTTCTATATAACAGTTTAATTTTTTTCAAACTTCCCAGAATAAAATGTTTGATATAATCTAAAGTCAGTTTAAGATGGAAATGAACTTTTATGGATTCATTAACCACTGTAGTAACTCAAGTCTTTTCAGTTTGGATTGTTAAAGTTAAGATACTGATTATGGTCTTTAAAATGTGTTTAGCTATTCTAACTATGTTGAAACATTTTTATGATTGGACGTTTATACCTTCAGTTACTGGTTTTAAAATGTTTTTGGTAAGTTAAAAATGTGGATTTATATATACATTTGAATCTGTACTTTATACAAACATCTCTAAACCCGATATATAATAAAGCTACACACCAATTGAATGCCGAAAATCTATCGGGCTAGTATAAGGCTAATACTAGCCTTATACTAGCCCGATAGATTTTCGGCATTCGGTTGGTGTGTAGCTTTAATCTGTACTTTATGATTAGATTTCATTTAGCATTTGAATAAAAGTAATTGATGTTTATTATCATAGCAATTTTTTTTATAGATTAACTAATTTTACCCATAAAAATATTTGCAGTAAAAAAAGAAATTGTTATTAATTTAGAAATAAATAGGAAAAATAAAGAAAAACATAACTTTATTTTAAAAAAATATATTAATATAAGACGTACTCAGTATACTACATTAGAAATATAAACATCCTATGAAACCTGATTCATTTCCATAAAGCTAAACCAACTGCCATATGGAGCAGGATGATTTTTTTTACCCATTTATTCTAAAAGTATATAATTAAATTGTAATTGTTAAATTTAATATGAGATGGGCACCTAACACTTCTCTCCAGGGACAAATTAATCAGTAATTCAAAATTAATATAACCAAAATATAGTCTGATATTATACAGTTGGTGTAGCTTTATATTTCACTTCTACATATTCTGTATGTATATATTAACTTTTGTTATTCAATAATTTCTATTTTATGATTAGAAATTTCCTAAATTTACTGATTTATTGTTTTATCTTTAATTGGAAATATGAATTTTCTGAAATTAATTAAAAAAATACAATTAATTTTATTTCAGTTTTGTTGAATATTTGTATTAAATATGACTTTATTAAATGTTTTGGTATTTTAAATTTTTTCCATTTGAGATGAAAAAATAAACTTATTATTTCATACTATTTTAATGTTTATATAAAAGCTAGATTTAGAATATTGTGTTTTCCATAATTTTTGGTTAAAGCTCTCAGGAATAGTTTACACTAGATAACTGTAAAAATGAAAAGGATTAAATTATTGTGTGAAATGTTACTATAGTGATGTTTATTTCTCCTTAAAGATTAATGCTTTCTTGATATTGCAGAGATTAAATTAATGCTTCCATAATATAGCCTTATTGCAATTATTGCAGGGGAGGATATTTTAAATCTTTTCCAGTTAAAATTACAACATAATCTATGTTGTATAAGCTATAGAACTGATTATATTTAAATCAACAATTAAATTATTTCAGAAAAATGAGTAAAAAAACTGATAATTTATTTCATTTAATATTCATGTTCATATAATTTAATTTATTTAATAACTTTTCTAATGCATATAAATAATTTTACAAATTACAAACAATTTAGAATTAGGTATTTATCATTTATTTTCATTTCTCTTTACCTATTTATAGATAGTTCATGAAAGATTAGGAATTTCAATTCAAGGACAAGCAGATCCATTTGATTCAAGAACAATATTTACTGAAGCATATATAGCTAAATATAATGCAATAATTAGAGGTGTTTTATCAGCTATTACTAGGTAAAATTAAATAAATGTTTCTATGTATAGTGTCCTTTTAATCCAAAAAATTTATCTTGGTAGATCTGGTAAAAGCTGTGAGATCATATACCAAGAAAAATTTTTTGGATTAAAAGGACACTACACATAGAAATTGAATAAACAGCAACCATACTATATTAAGATAAATAAATGTTATAGTTTATTTATATTTATAAATATTCTTTTTTAGTTATAAATTATTATTTTTTTTTTTAGACCAACAACACTCAATAATCTAATTAACAATTACAAAATCCCTGAAAGACTTTTCTATAGTATGTATAACTTTTTATTTATTTTTATTTATTAAATATTTTAATTATGTAATTGTATTTTTCTGGAAAAATTAGAACAAAAATGTAATTAATCATTTATAGGAAAGGAAACAATTTTTAAACAACAAAAAAAATAGACTAATTTTATAAATTAAAATGATTTTATTTGAATATTTTGTTTCTTTAGATAGAATTGTTTGAATAATCAAAATTACAGTCTGAATTCAAGAATACTTATAAAATAAAAAATTATTATGCATAATTAATTAATAAGTTAAATAGGTCTACAGGATATTAAAATTAAAATATATAATTTTAATCTGTTCATTTGTTATTAAGAGAACTCATAAATATATAAACTTTAATACTTAAATTATTGCACAATAATTATTATTAAAAATTTGTTGCTTAGACACTATGTACTGTAATAAATTCAAACACTTGACATTCCTTCATCTATTATTTTAGTTCAGTTGATACAACATGTTTTAAATTACACGTTTCAGGCATAATATGCCCCTCAAGCACTACATAGTGTCTAAGCAACAAATGGAAATTTTGACACAGTTTCAAATTATCAAATATTATTAAGAAATAATATTTACTTTTTAAACACAATTATTAATAGTTTAAATATTTTAAGTTTATTTCAAAGATTTCCTAAATCTCTACTTGTTCTCATTAAATATTTTCTACATAAATTATTATTTTTTATGAATAGTATTTATATTTGGATAAGTTTTTATTTTAATCACAATTTTTAATTACACCTAATTCATAGTTATATAGAAATATATTTCCAGAAAACTGTAATGGGAATGTAAAAATTGAATATCTATATTTTGTACTTGAAGGAATACTGTTTCAGAAGATGATCAGTAGCAATATTTTATGTTTCTTAAGTATAAAAAAGTTATTTATAATGATATATTTATGTCAATATTTGGATAGTGTCTTTTATGTTATAAGTTATAATATACACATATAACACAAAAGTAAATTAAAAGCATTTCAATACTTTTTCACAAATAAGTTTTCTTTTAATCCAAGAATGAAAGTAAATTTTTAGTCCATTATTTATTTGAATGCCTTGTCATGAAAATTATTAATTAAAATTCATTTGTATCCATTATATTTAGTAATTTATGATAAAAATTGGATTTGAGATGAATTTACATTTGAAATATTAAGTTCCTATGTAAATGAAAATGCATTTTTACAGATACAATTATATATGTATATCTGTTGTGCAGTGAAATTCATAAAATACATTCTTTTTCTTTATTTTTGGATGAATTATTATTATATAAAAGTATAATTTCATTTTTGTTTTAATTTTTTTATTATTATGAATTCATTAAAATTGTTTGACACACTTTAATATTTATTTACATCTATAAGTTTCTGGTAAAGTCTTTTATTTTTAAATTATTTTAATTACTAATATAAATTCATTTTTTCATTAATTAAATTTTTAGGTATTATAGACGATCTTTTGAAAAATAATTATATTCATGGCAGTATATCGGGTGGTCGTTCTGAAAGAGCAAGTTATATACCTGATATCTATGCAAAATCTCAAAATGAATGGATAGATTCATTTTTTATGCAAAATAATTATATAGGTAAAATTTTTTAATTATTTATTATTTATTCTATTAAATTGTTTCTTAATATATTTTTAATAATTGAATATTTGTTATAAACTGCATTTGCCATGGTCAAATTTAAATAAGTGAACACTTAATAGATTTTTAATCCTTTGATGAGTAGGTTTACTAATGGTTCCTTCTTCTCTTGATTGAGTTATTTTTTTATACATTATAACACAAAAAAAAAAAAAAATAATATGTTATCTTCTAATTCTTATTTTTTTTAATAAACTAGACAATATTTTCTTCTTGTGATTTGTGTGTGTTGAAAACTTCAGTTATTTAGGAGGAGACAGTGAGTGTGAATAACTACTAGATGTCATGTTTGTCTTTATACTGGAAAATTCTATGTTAAATTTCACAAAACTTACAAAAACTATCTTGAAAGAATTTTATAGATTTGTCAATAGATGTCCCTAGCTGTCTATTTTCATGTTTATCTGTAAATATCAGTGGCGTGCCATGACATTTGATGATAGGGAAGCTGACTTCCAGGGACAATCAGTTAATTGTGTGTCAGTGATGGTCTAGGGTCCATTCGTATCATTTGTTCGATAAGCCAGTAAAAATCGCAGACTTCTCTAAATGTATTTTTAATATCACAATTACATTCTGAATTGCTAGCCACAATGTAAGGACTACAATTAAAAATAAAATAATAAAAACTTACTTGGTGAAATAAAATGTGTGGTGGATGTACAGTACAGTACATACCTGGTAGAAAATATTCTTCAATTGTATGAATATACTTTTAAAGAAAATTATAATTAAATATAGCTTTGTAAAGAAATGTACACAAAAATAACATAAAATATTCTTTACTTTTTAAATCTTAAAACAATCCACCTAGTCAAATAGCTCGCTATAAGTGGCTAATGGATGGAATCAGAGATGGTTGTAGTGTGTGCATACATGTGGACTGCCAAATCCCCAGGGTGCTGATACTGGTCAATGTCAAATACCTCTTTTGTCGCATCACTAGTATACCTCAAAGGATGCGACAGGGTTGTTGTAAATTTTAAACATTTCTCACCATAGCTGTAAAAATCTAAATATGTTAAACTTAATAGTCATTTGTTTTCTAACTAATTCGTTTTAGGACCACAGAAATTTCCAAAATTTAGTGTCCACAGAAATTTCCAAAATTTACAACTTTTCGGTCACTGTCGTTGAACTGGAAAGATTTCTTTCTTTTACATCTAATATTACAAAGAAATCAGTCCACACTGTACTCGGCTAGAGATTGGTTCAGTTAAGCTTTCGTTTAAGTAAAATTTCGGCTCTTTCAGCAGGATTTTATTTATGTCCCCAATTCCCTAATCTCTTAATTAGGGAATTTAACTACTTCTTAAGTAGAAATAAGTCAAAACCAGTTACTTTGTACTTGAATATTTGTAGTCTTGAGAAAGAAGTGGAAAGACAAATTTTTATGACAATGGATATATAAATCATAAATTTAAGGAAAATAAATTCTAGAGCTTTTTCTTTTGCATCTCTCTCATTCATTAAATTTAGTTGTAAATGATGCTACCAAAGTAACAGTTAATTTTTTAACAGTGTACAAGAATTGTACATGTTTTTTTCTACATCCCCCTATAGATGGGACATATGAAATCATAATATCACTGGTTTAACATTGAAATCTGTGAGTAATATAAAATCAGAGAGCAGAATAAAACTATCAAATATTTTAATGGATTTTTTTAACTCCTGTCAACTATACAGAACTATTATAAAAGCATACCAGTAAATACCTATCGGTTGGGTTAAGTTATAAATCTATTCATGATTCACATAATTGGGCAAGGGTGGCCAAATATCTAGCAGGCAGGCAGTTAACAGCCCAGAACTGGTTAAGGATAGAATCATTGGAAGCATTATATGTGTATAGCTTCCACCAGCTGAACCGTGTGAGGTTGGTGCTCTGTAAAGCACATGCTCTAATGCATATAATATGGCTGTTTGGAAGCTGACCCAGTTTCGACAATACAGCGCTTCCATTCTGTCACTAATATATAATAGCAATCTTATCATTTTTTTTCTCATGTAGTATAGAAATTTGTAATAAGATACATAATGCTGTTATAATAAAATATAAATTTTAATTAATCCAAAATATATTAAAATATGAAAATAATCGCGCAATATGTATTTATTTTTTAGAAAATACAAGGGAAGCGGCACTTCCACCGCTTCCAATGATGGCACGCCACTGGTAAATATACAAGAGTACTACAATGAGACAAACTTCAAGAAGGTATATGTACTGTACCTGCTTACTCTGTATAGCCTACAAAATGTATTATGTATATATTTGGAAGTAATCATCAAATAGTTAATTATTTTGAGAAATTATGCAAGTGTATAAATTTTCTTGAAGATTATAATTCTTTTAATAGAAATAATCATATTTATATAAGATTATTTTTAAAAATAAAATTAATCTTGATTTAAAAATTTTTAATTATTATATCTGTAATTTTCATAAATTAGTTAAAAGTTGATTTATATAATTTAAAATGAAAAACTGATGATGAAGTTCATTTAATTTGATCTAAAACAAAGCATTTTGAGAGTAATTTTTACTTTTTATATTTATAAATTTTAAACCAATTTTTAATTTTTATATACTAGAATGACAATTTTTATTTTTGCATCAAATACCAAACTATAGTGGTGCTCAGAAATTAAGCAACAAATCAAAAAACACAAGTTTATTTCTTAAGTGTATTATTCTTGTTGCCTTATATTGTTGGAATAATGCATAGAAAAGAAAAGAATTCAGTTGAATGAGTTATAAAATTACACAATTAATATCCAAAAATGGCATAGAAAAATTCAGTGTTAATATAGCTTATTAAAGATGTAATATCAAGTTCAATTATACTAACAAGGGGATGGCATGATGGATTCACTGATTTTGATCATACTCAGTGAGGTTATAGTGAATTGCAATGTTAACTGATTCATATATTGTATATGCTGATCTTTGATGAATGCCATGCCCGTTTCTTAACATGTTCACTGCTGGTATAAAAACTGATTTCCCTACCAATATGCTGAAAAAATAAAACATTTTCTGATATATTTAAAAAAATGTATATTAACAAACTAATATAAATTTGCCTTAAGTTTATAAATAAAAATAATTTTAATAAAGAAATGCAAAAAATTAATACATTGTAAAATTTTATCAAACAAAAAACAATTTTTATAGTCATAATTCATGACAAATTTTTGCACCAATAAAAAATTAATATACAGAAAATACTAATACAAAACCAATGGATGAAATATATTCTTTGAATTGTAGAATAGATGATAACGATAAAGGATTACTGGATTTAAATCATGCTACTTTACTGTTACTATTAACAATCATATACTAAGTAATTTGGTACTAGAGGTGTGCATTATGTTCCATCTCTTATTAAATTTAATAATTATAGTTAAATTCTCAAATTAATATTTATAATTATTAAATTGTAAAATCGAAGCCCACAACTGCCACTTACCAGCAATTGTAGATTCAAGTCCTGCTCCATGCTAATTTTTTTCTTCCAGAATATTCTAAATTATTTAATAAATATTAATTTAATAAAAGATGGCATCTCATGCCTACCTCTAGTACCAAATTACTCAGTATTTAATTATTAATAATAGTGGTAAAATAGCACAATTTAAATCTGGTAATCATTTGATTTTGTTATAAAATATTGGGTTTTAAGATGTTTATATATGTATAGATAAAAATAAACTTTCCTTATAAACAAAGGATAAAATTTTCCCAAGTAATAATATAAACAAACTTCAAGAACACACAAGTGTCCTTGGCATATTGGGCAGTGTAGGATGCTTCAAAGTATCATTGGTGCTGAATATGTTAATGTATGTGAGCATCAGTATTCATTTGAAAAGGTAAATTGGCTGTTTATTCTAATAATCACATAAGTAATTACAAATTAATAAAATAAAAATACATTTTAAATGTATAACTGATATTATTCATTTAGAAGTGAAATACAATATTATATTTTAAAATCATCATGACACTGATTGAAATTACAATGTCATATACATTTGAAAGTATACATCAGTAAGTATGATAGTCAAATTGCATAAATCTTGACTTATGCAGGTGTTGTTATCAATCTTCTGAATTAAATTTTTTTTTCCTGTAAGAGAAATTTTGACACATTTTTGTACATTTTGTATTGTGTCAGAATATAATTTAATTATTTATGTAAGTTTTTGAATTTCAGTTAATCTTTTTCTATTAAATTTTACTATAAAGTTTGAATTTAATGTTAATAACTAAAATCTTTCTTTTTATTAATTTAGAATATGATTCTTTGTTAAGACTCGGTATATCAGAGCCAAAGGCATACATAATGAAAAAATTTAAAGATAAAGATCTTACTTATTTAAATTCCTGTTGTGTTGGAAAATCTATTTGGGAACAAGTTGAAGCTGCCATTGATGAAGTTATTAGCACTGCTTCTTGGATTGATGCCATGGTAGATATATTTTTTAGTTGTAAGTTTAAGTTTGTTCATAAACAATAATTTTATCATTTTAGTGACCTGCTTAAGCAGACTTAGCTTGGCTTAGAAAAACATTTAATATCAATATATTTTGCAAAGTTTGCAAAACCTTATTTTCATTATTAAATTGTTTGACAAACAAACATATAAAAGATTTATTTTGATATTTATGCTTAAATGGCAATAACAACTATGTTATGATACTATTTATTACATTATATTAGTTAATAACGTGCCTAATTTCAAATGTTAAATTATTTACATTTTATTCCATAATATTTACTTTCATAATTCTAGTTTTATTAGACCCTAGTCATTTTTTTCTTTGTGAAATTGTTTAATTGAATCACAGCATTCTCAAAAAAATAATTTTACGTATATTTGTATTAAAAATTTGAATGAAAATTAACTTGAAAGATTTTCTTTCCATTTTCTAAATTATTTATTGCATAATGAGTTGGCAGCAGTTTCGATATATCTGTATTGATATCTCCCATATATTAATAATTATTAATTAATGATGAACTATTTTTAATATCTGAATCTTACAGGATTGCATTTCATTATCAATTATTGATATTAATTTAATGTAATAAATAGTAAAATTACTCATTTTGTTCATTTATTAAAAAATTAGTAAAACTGAAAGGATATTTTGATTACAGATATTATTTTTGTTAATTATTCTATCTAAATTTATTAATTCAGTAAACGTTTTATGACCTAACTGATTATCTGAAATTTTGGCAATTGATTTTCCTATAATTCATTACAGTAATACAAATTTTAGAAACTGGAAATTTTTGTAAACTTATCAGCAGTTTTTCAAAAATTTCTAGAAGTAATTGAAATTTCTTATTATTTCTCATTTGACATCTCTTTAAACACAAATATTATGATTTTACTAATCTCAATAATCTGTGAAAGTAAATATGACAAAACTGGAGAGTAAGCAAATGAAAGAAGCAGTACCCCTTGTTTAACTCCAGCAATATACAGTATTTATTAATTAAAAATGTTTTAAATATACTTTCACGAGCCTTCTAAAGTTGGAACATCATACTTAAATAAAAAAAGAATGAAAAGAACATTCAAAAAATATATTAAATGCAATGAAAATAATTTAAATTAAAAAAATGGGAAGAATGTTCTAAATCAATAGAATAGTCATACAGTTTAAATACATATAATATAATCAAAATTTAAAAACATAAATGCTATAAAAATAAAACAAAAATAAACAACAAACAATTATCAGAGAACCAAGCTTAAGTTAAAGAGCTCATATAGATTTCCTCACTGTCAATAATGTATCACAGGGGTGACCAGCCCGCAGGCCGCATGTGGCCCAAGGCAAGTTCAAATGCAGCCCAATAAACGTGTAAACAAAATCAACAAATTTTTTTATGTTCTTTTATTTATTTATTTTGACGGCATAAACTCAATAAAAGAAGTTTCACAAAGCCATAAATCTTTATAGATATTTTATTTTTGAGTGGAAAGGAAATATTTTCAAATACTTGAAAAGTATGAATGAGAAAGAAATACTAAATAAAGCTGGAGTTGTGACTCAAAGAATTATAGATCCAAATTTGGGGAAAGGAGAGAAAGGCCAAAAGATAAAAAGTAGTGAGAAAGGTTAAATAGACTTTCTATTAAGCAAATATGGAATCTTAATTTTCCAACCTTCCTCACTTCTTTATCTTTTGTCCTTTCTCTCATTCTCCTGCATTTTGGTCTATAATCCTTTTCAGTCCCAACTCCAGCTTTTTTTAGTATTCCTTCCAGTGTTGCATGATTTGGCTACTTTGTGCCAAGGTTAGCTACCCTTTTTTTAGTTTGGCGTAAAAAATATCATTTGGAGCATTGGCTACTTTTTGGACTACATATTATTTATAAATATATTAGTCGAATAAAAATGCACTTTAAAATGGTGTTT